>NW_022438196.1:0-17500 GCF_009761245.1 Sapajus apella | reverse complement strand
AAATAGCTTTTATTATTTTGAGATACGTTCCATTGATACCTAGCTTATTGAGGGTTTTTAGCATAAAGGGCTGTTGAATTTTGTCAAAGGTCTTCTCTGCATCAATTGAGATAATTATGTGGTTTTTGTCTTTGGTTCTGTTTATGTGGTGAATTACGTTTATAGGCTTGCTTATGTTGAACCAGCCTTGCATCCCCGGGGTGAAGGCTACTTGATCATGGTGGATAAGCTTTTTGATGTGCTGTTGCAGTCGGTTTGCCAGTATTTTATTGAAGATTTTTGCATCTATGTTCATCATGGACATTGGCCTGAAGTTTTCTTTTCTTGCTGAGTCTCTGCTGGGTTTTGGTATCAGGATGATGTTGGTCTTATAAAATGATTTGGGGAGGATTCCCTCTTTTGGTATTGTTTGGAATAGTTTCAGAAGGAATGGTACCAGCTCCTCTTTGTATCTGGTAGAATTTGGCTGTGAACCCATCTGGACCTGGGCTTTTTTTGGGTGGTAGGCTATTAATTGCTGCCTCAGCTTCTGCCCTTGTTATTGGTCTATTCAGGGTTTCAACTTCTTCCTGGTTTAGGCTTGGGAGGATGAAAGTATCCAGGAATTTATCCATTTCTTCCAGGTTTACTGGTTTATGTGCATAGAGTTGTTTGTAATAATCTCTGATGATGGTTTGTATTTCTGTGGAATCTCTGGTGATATCCCCTTTATCATTTTTTATTGCATCTATTTGATTATTCTCTCTTTTCATTTTATTAATCTGGCTAGTAGTCTGTCTATTTTGTTGATCTTTTTGAAAAAACAGCTCCTGGATTTATTGATTTTTTGAAGGTTTTTTTGTGTCTCTATCTCCTTCAGTTCTGCTCTGATCTTAGTTATTTCTTGCTTTCTGCTAGGTTTTGAGCTTTTTTCATCTTGCTCCTCTAGTTCTTTCAATTTTGATGATAGGGTGTCGATTTTAGATCTTTCCTTGCTTCTCATATGGGCATTTATTGCCATGTATTTTCCTCTAGACCCTGCTTTAAATGTGTCCCAGAGATTCTGGTACATTGTGTCTTCGTTCTTATTGGTTGCAAAGAACAACTTTATTTCTGCCTTCATTTCATTGTTTATCCAGTCAACATTCAAGAGCCAGTTGTTCAGTTTCCATGAAGCTGTGCGGTTCTGGGTTAGTTTTTGAATTCTGAGTTCTAACTTGATTGCACTGTGGTCTGAGAGACTGTTTGTTATGATTTCCGTTCTTTTGCATTTGCTGAGTTGTGATTTACTTCCAATTATCTGGTCAATTTTACAGTAGGTATGATGTGGTGCTGAGAAGAATGTATATTCTGTGGATTTGGGGTGGAGAGTTCTGTAAATGTCTATTAGGTTTGCTTGGTCCAGGCTTGAGTTCAAGTCCTGGATATCCTTGTTAATTTTCTGTCTCGTTGATCTGTCTAATATTGACAATGGGGTGTTAAAGTCTCCCACTATTATTGTGTGGGAATCTAAGTCTCTTTGTAAGTCATTAAGAACTTGCTTTATGTATCTGGGTGCTTCTGTATTGGGTGCGTATGTATTTAGGATCGTTAGCTCTTCTTGTTGCATTGGTCCTTTTACCATTATGTAATGTCCTTCTTTGTCTCTTTCGATCTTTGTTGGTTTAAAGTACATTTTATCAGAGACGAGAATTGCAACTCCTGCTTTTTTTTGCTTTCCATTTGCTTGGTAAATCTTCCTCCATCCCTTTATTTTGAGCCTTTGTGTATCCTTGCATGTGAGATGGGTTTCCTAGATACAGCACATTGATGGGTTTTGTCTTTTTATCCAATTTGCCAGTCTGTGCCTTTTGATTGGGTCATTTAGCCCATTTACATTTAGGGTTAATATTGTTATGTGTGAATTTGATCTTGCCATTTTGATGCTAGCTGGCTATTTTGCCCGTTAGTTGATGCAGGTTCTTCATTGTGTTGATGTTCTTTACCATTTGGTATTTTTTGGAGTGGCTGGTACTGGTTGTTCCCTTTTATGTTTAGTGCTTCTTTCAGGAGCTCTTTTAAAGCAGGCCTGGTGGTGATGAAATCTCTGAGTACTTGCTTGTTTGTAAAGGATTTTGTTTCTCCTTCACTTACGAAGCTTAGTTTGGCTGGATATGAAATTCTGGGTTGAAAGTTCTTTTCTTTAAGGATGTTGAATATTGGCCCCCACTCTCTTCTGGCTGGTAGGGTTTCTGCAGAGAGATACACTGTGAGTCTGATGGGCTTCCCTTTGTGGGTAACCCGACCTTTCTATCTGGCTGCGCTTAGCATTTTCTCCTCATTTCAACCCTGGTGAATCTGATGATTATGTGCCTTGGAGTTGCTCCTTCTTGAGGAATATCTTTGTGTTCTCTGTATTTCCTGGACTTGAATATTGGCCTGCCTTGCTAGGTTGGAGAGGTTTTCCTGGATAATATCCTGAAGAGTATTTTCCAGCTTGGATTGATTCTCTCCATCACATTCAGGTACACCTATCAAATGTAGATTAGGTCTTTTCATATAGTCCTATATTCCTTGGAGACTTTGTTCACTCCTTTTTACCCTTTTTTCTCTAATCTTGCCTTCTCATTTTATTTAATTGAGTTGATCTTTGACCTCTGATATCCTTTCTTCTGCTTGGTCAATTCAGCTGTTGAAACTTGTGTATGCTTCGTGAAGTTCTTGTGTTGTGTTTTCAGCTCCATCAATTCACTTATATTCCTCTCTGAGTTGTTTATTCTCGTTAGCGTTTCATCAAATCTTTTTTCAAGGTTCTTAGTTTCTTTGCATTGGGTTAGAACATGTTCTTTTAGTTCAGCAAAGTTTTTTATTACCCATCTTCTGAAGCCTGTTTCTGTCAATTCCTCACACTCATTCTCCATCTAGCCTTGTTCCCTTGCTGGTGAGGAGTTGTGATCCTTCGAAGGAGGAGAGGTGTTCTGGTTTGTGCTGGTTTCTTCCCATCTTTGTGGATTTATCTGCCTGTCATCTTTGTAGTCGTTGGCTTTCAGATTGGGCCTCTGAGTAGACATCCAGTTTGTTGATGATGAAGTTATTTCTTTCTGTTTCTTAGTTTTCCTTCTAACATTCAGGCCCCTCTGCTATAGGACTGCCGAGGTCCACTCCAGGCCCTGCTTGCCTGGGGATCACCTGTAGTGGCCTCCACACTTTCGCTGGGAGCTGCAATCCTGAGCTGCTCCTAATCAGCCATCTTGGATCTGTCACCCAGACTGGGTTATTTATAAAGAAACGAGGTTTACCTGATTTAAAGTCTGCACAGTTTTGATGGATCCACAAGAAGCATGATACTGGCATCTGCTCAGCTTCTGGAGAGGTGTCAGAAAGCTTACAATCATGACAGAATGTGAAGTGGGAACAGGATTGCCACATGGTGAGAGTAGGGGCAACAAGGGGTGCCACACACTTGTAAATGACCAGATCTCATGAGAACTCACTGACTATCATGAGAACAGCATCAAGGGATGGTTCTGAGCCATTCCTGAGAAACCCACCTCCATGATCTAATCACCTCCCTCCTGGTCCTACCTCCAATATTAGAGATTGCAATTCAACTTGAGGTTTACATCTAGAATAATAAATCATTTGCAGAAGCTTTCCAATTGACTTTGCCCAGACCTGCTGGATGAATCACAGTCATAGCCATATGAAATGTATTTCTTAAATGATAACTCAAAATTAGAAATTATTTATTCATCCATGGGCTACAGAATGGATGATGTGTTGGCAGATACGAGAACAACATTAATTTCCTTGTACATCTCCATCAGAGCTCTTGGGTAACCAGCTACATTATCAATGAGCAGTAATATTTTGAAAGGAATCTATTTTTCTGAGCAGTAGGTCTCAACAATGGGTTTAAAATATTCAGTAAACCTTGCTGTAAACAGATGTGCTGTCATCCAGGCTTTGTGATAACAAAATGAAACATCATTTATACAACACAGGCAAAGTAGAGTTAGTATTCTCAAGGGCCCTCGGATTTTTGGAATGGTAAATGAGCACTGGCTTCAGCCTAAAGCCACCAGCTGTATTACCCCTTAACAAGAGAGTCAGCCTATCTTTTGAAGCTTTTAGGGCAGGCATTGACCTCTCTTAGCTATGAAGTTCTAGGTGACAGCTGCTTCCAAGAGAAGTATGTTTGGTCTACACTGAAAATCTGTTGATTAGTGTAGCCAACCTTCATCAATTATTTTAGCTTGATCTTCTGGATAACTAGCGAGGCTTCTACATCCAGCACTTGCTGCTTCACCTTGTAATTTTATGTTATGAAGATGGCTTTTTTCCTCAAACCTCATGAACCAGCCTTTACTAGCCCCAACTTTTCTTGGACAGCTTCCTCACCTCTCTCAGCCTTTGTAGAATTGAAGAGAGTTAGGGCCTTGCTCTGAATTAGGCTTTGGCTTAAGGGAATGCTGAAACTGGTTTGATCTTCTATCCAGACCACAGATTTTCAGCAATAAGGCTATTTCTGCTTCATATCATTTGAGTAGTACTTTTAATTTCCTTCAGTAACTTTTTCTTTGTATTGATAACTTGGTTAACTTTGGCACAAGAGGCCTAGCTTTCAGCCTGTCTCAGCTTTTGACATACCTTCCTCACTAAGCTTGATTATTTCTAGCTTTTTATTCAAAGTGAAAGATGTGTTACTCTTCCTTTCATTTGAACACTTAGAGGCCATTGTAGGGTTATTAATAGGCTTGATTTCATTATTGTCATATCTCAGGGAATAGGAGGCCTGAGATGAGGGAGATAGAAAGGGGAATGCCCAGTCAGAGGCGCAGTGAGAACACACACAGTTATTGATTAAGTTTGTCATCTTATATGGGCATGGAACCCCAAACAGTTACAATAGTGATATCAGACATTACTGATTACAGATCACCATAAAAAACATAATAATAATCATGAAAAAGTTTGAAATATTAACAATTATTACCAAAAAGTGACATAGAAACATGAAGTGAGCACATGTTGTTGAAAAAATGGCACATTTATTGTAGGATTGCCACAAACCTTCAGTTTGTAAAAAACACAGTATCTGCAAAGTGCAATAAAGTGAAGCCCAATAAAATGAGGTATGCCTACACATTGCCAATACAATTTTTATGTTCAATATCTATATACATTTTATGATGTTTATGTTATTTTGCTCAATTGGGTGCTACTAATAATTGTCATGACAATATAACTCGGAAAACTTTTTAAAATACTCGGAGCCTTATGGTCAGAAAAGTTAAAATATTAAGTTTGTCATACTTTTTTATAAGATAATTATGATATGATTGATAGATCTTCAAATATGAAAGTATGATACCCTCAGATTAAATGCAGTAGGGAAAGTGGAATGAAAAATCATGTTACAGGAGAATACAACTAATTATTCCCTGAAGTTTAACAGTAGTGTAGGTACTCAATAACACCTGATAAAGATTCTTCCATTCTGATCATAAAGATCTTCTGAGGATCCTTGTTTCCAAGTTTTTAGCAAGACTAAGTTTCTTGGTTGAATAGGGAGGTTAATTATTTCCCTTTGTGGAGGGGGCAATATTTTATTTCCATATGCTTGGAGGGCCTTTGGAACCTGGCCTAAGTTAATAATATGGGTGCTCATTCTGTGTGTCTCTTAATCAAGCAGGAGGTCTGAAGTTTAAAAGGGTCTCCCATAAGTCAATTCAAATGGACTAAGTTTTAAATTTCCCTTTGGAGCCATCCTTACACATAAAAGGGCTATTGGTAAGAGAGAAACCCAGGCCTCTGAGATCTTACAGAGCTTTGCTAATGTCCTTTTTAAAATATGAGCTTTTTCTGCCTTACCTGAGAATTGAGGTCTCCAGGAGGAGTGAAGTTGATAGTTAATACCTAAGGCTGAGGAAATCTGCTGGGCCATGTTAGCTGTGAAGGAGGGTCCGTTACCACTCTGCCGACTTTTAGGTAATCCAAACCTTGGGATGATCTCTTTAAGTAAAAATTTGGGCACTATTAGTGCCTTCACCGTCCTTGTAGGGAAAGCTTCAATCAACCTAATGAAAGTATCTATAAATACTAGCAAATATTTTAGTCCCCTGCAATATGGCATCTGAGTATTTGCCAGTCCTCCCCAGGTTATGTCCCTCGATGTTGTACAGGTTTGAGTAGAGGTGAGGCTTCCTGGACCACTACAGGCACAAAGTTCACAGGCCCTGGTTACCCTCTTTATAGTCTGGAATAGTTTCTTTCCTAAAAAAAAAATTGAAAACCTAATTTGAATAGGTCCCATCCCAAATGTGAGGAGTCATGGAAATACTTAACTATCTTCCATTGCTCAACCTTGGGAAGAAAAAGTTTGTTGTTTCCTAGTAACTATCCTGAGAAATCTTTTTGTATGCCTTTCTGTTCTGCCCTATTATTTCCTCATGGGTATAATACTGGGTGGCTGGCAAGGGTGGAGTATCTGGCATTAATGCAGCGGCTTGTAATACTGGTGTTCTTTAGCTGTGGTCTTACTGCTGAGCCAGAGCATTTCCTTTGATAATAGAGGTTTCTCCCTTTCGGTGTCCCCAGTAGTGAATAGTGAATAACTGTTACCTCCTTTTGGAGCTGGAGAGAACGTAAAAGTTTCAGGATCTCAAAGTGATATTGTATGGAGGATCCCTTAGTTGTTAATAGTCCCTTTTCTTCCCATATAGCAGCATGAGTATGGAGCACCAGGAACCCATATTTAGAGTCAGTATATATATTGACTCTTAAGGCTTTTCCTAATTGGAGGGCGCTGATTAATAAAGCAATTAGTTCTGCTTTTTGAGTGGAAATCTGGGGAGACAATGCTTTTGTGTTAGTGACTGTTTGTTGGCTAACTACCACATAACTCACCTTTTTTACTCTCTCATGTGTAAAGCTACTCTCATCTATAAATCCATAAACATCAGGATTAGGCAGGGGCTCATCTTTGAGGTCAGGCCTGCTAGAGTAGATCTGTTCTGTGGTTTCCACACAGGAATGAATGAATTTGGGGAACTGTTTCCTGGGACATGAACTTTGGTAACAAGGTAGCAGGGTTTAAAACTTGACACACTTTAAGAGTTACATCTGGGGTGTCAAGCAGAAGGGTCTTGTATTTAGGTAAGTGAGCTCCTGTTAGCCATTGGTGTCTTTTTGTTTCTAAGACCTCCTATACTTGGTGGGGGTCATGACATCTAATTGTTGTCCCAAGGTAAACTTTCTGGCTTCTTCTACCAATAGAGTGATGGCAGTCATGGCTCACAACCACCCTGGCCACTCAGCTGCCATCTAGTCTAGCTGTTTAGAAAAATAAGCCACTGGTCTGGGGCTATTCCTGAACCTTTGAGTTAGGATGCTGTATTAGTCCATTTTCACACTGCCGATAAATTGACACCTGAGACTGGGCAATTTACAAGGGAAAGATGTTTAATTGGACTTATATTTCCATGCAGCTGGGGAAACCTCACAATCATGGTGGAAGGCAAGGAGAAGCAAATCATGTCTTACATGGATGGCAACAGGCAAAGAGAGAGCTTGTGCAGGTAGAGTCCTGTTTTTCTTTTTTTGTTTTATTTTGAGATGGAGTCTCATACTGTCGCCTGGGCTGAAGTGCAATGGTGTGATCTTGGCTCACTGCAACCTCTGCCTCCCAGGTTTAAGCAGTCCTCCTGCGTCAGCCACTTGAGTAGCTGGGATTACAGGTGCCTAACACCGTACCTGGCTAATTTTTTGTATTTTTAGTAGAGATGAGGTGTCACTATGTTGGCCAGGATGGTCTCGAACTCCTGACCTTGCGATCTGCCTGCCTCAGCCTCCCAAAGTGCTGGGATTACAGATGTGAGCCACCATGCCTGGCCTGAGTCCTGTTTTTCAAAACCATCAGATCTCATGGGACTTATTCACTATCTTGAGAACAGCACAGGAAAGACCTGCCCACATGATTTAATTGCCTCCCACCAGGTACCTCTCACAATGGTTGGGAATTCATTATGAGATTTGGGTGGGAACTTAGCCAAACCATATCATTCCACCCCTGGCCCCTCCCAAATCCATGTCCTCACATTTCAAAACCGATGCCTTCCCAACAGTGCTCCAAAGTCTTAACTCATTTCACATCTGGTGAAACTTATTCACTATCAAGATGAGATTGGGGTGGGGACACAGCCAAACCATATCAGATGCCCAAAGCCATCTCTTGTTTTTCAGCCATATAGAGGGTGAAGAGTTTTTCTAAGTTAGGAGTTCCCAAAGCAGAAACAGTTTCCAGCTTTTCTTTTAGGGTTAAGAAGTTTGTTGCTAGCTTTCATCCTAATGTAAAGGCTCATGATTACTCCCTTTAAAGCTTCAAAAGTGGCTTTGCTATAAACACAATCCCAGGACTCTAGATCCTGCAGAATCTAGCCATTATCCAAAAGGTTTTTAACTGTCCCTTAATTTGAGGGGGCTGGACTGCCATGATGGTCTTTTTTCACCCCTGGGCCAAAGTCTTTGTCCCAGGAGTGAGCACATACCCCAAATATTTAACCTTCTGCAGAGATTTGGGCCTTATATGGTAGATACCCAATACCCTCACTTTCCCAGAAAACTAAAGGGCTGGATTGTGTCTCTGTCAGAGTCTTCCCTAGCAAGGCTAGAAACTAATAAGTCATCTATGTATTATAAGAGGGACCCATTAGTTTACTGTAGTTCCCTTAACTCTTTGGCCAAATCATTGCCACAGAGGTGGGGACTATCCCTAAAACCTTGGGGAAGGACTGTCTAGATAAGCTGAGATGCAGCATGAGTGTTTGGATCATTTCATTGAAAAGCAAAAATATACTAGGAATTTTAAAAAAAGCGTCCTTTAAGTCTAACACTGTGAACCAATGAACATCTTCAGGGACTTGGGTCAATATTGTATAAGGATTAGGAACTATTAGTGAGCTGGGACTACCACCTTATTAACTACCCTTAGATCCTGAACAAATCTGTATTCCCCATTTGGTTTCTTTACAGGTAAAATGGGGGTGTTACATGGAGACTGATAGCACTGTAATAATCCATACTTTGGGAACTTTGTTATTAGGGCCTGGATGCCATTCTGAGCCACAGGTCTCAAAGAATACTGTTTTTTCCATAGGTAATTAACACTGGGCTTTAAAACAGCCTCAACTAGGAGTACATTAACAGCTCTGCTAGGAACTTCCATGTCCTAAACAGAGGGGTCTACTTCAGAAACAATATGTGATGGAAGGAAGGTCTTTTTTTCTGTGTTAAGGCAATCACTTAGAGTTAGAAGTGTCCCTTCCTGGCCTGTTGCCTTCTCATGAGGCATCCCAAACTGAACTTTGGCCTGTAATTGGGAAAGCAAGTCTCTCCTCATTAGAGGGATAGAACACTTAAGCATGAGTAAGAACTTGTGGGAAAACGCATGGTACCCCATGGTAAAACCAAGGAGGTGGGTGAGTCTCCTAATTTTTGGCTGGCTATCAATTCTCATTACTGTACAAGAGTGGGAAGACAGTGGCCCTGGGAAATGGGTTAAAACTGAGCAGGCTACTGCTGTATCCAATAAGAACTCAAGTATTTTTGCCTGCTACATCAGGAGTTACCTGAGGCTCTTTTGAGGAGATTGTAAGATGTCCAGTGGGAGCTGTAGAGGACCTTGGACCTCATCAGTCCTCTACCTTCTCGGCCATTATGGGTCTGGCTGTCTTAGACTCCCTCTTAAGCCTGAGGCAGTCTTTCTTTCAGTGGCCTTCTTGATTACAGAAGGCACACTGATTTTTGCCTAGAGGCTGATGAATGGTGGGGGGGCTCTTGTCTGAACATTCCAGTTGCTGATCTTATGACATTTCGTTGATGTGGGTAACCCTTAGACAGTAGGGGGCCTATAGCAGCCTCTAACAGTTGTGCTTTTTGGCCAATTCAGTTTTTTTTTTTTTTTGCCTCTTCCTCTGCCCTGTCCCTATTATTGTAAACCCCAAAAGCAATGTTTAAGGGTTGACTCATGGAAGTTTGGAGTCCCATTGATACTTTTTATAGCTTCACTTCTTGATGTCAGAGGCAGACTAAGTAACACAGTACACACCCAGGAGAGCTCACTCTTCCAGGGAGTCTGGGTCTGTAACAGTATATTTCCTGAGTGCGTCAACTAAATAGCCCTGGAATAGAGCGAGATTTTAATCTTTCTTCTGAGTTATTTCTCTCACCTTTTCATAATTTACTGGTTTAACCGCATACTTCTTCATGCTGACTATTAAACAAGTTAACATATGATTTCTGGATTCAATATCTTGAGATCCTCTTTGGTAATCCCAGGGTCTAGATCTGGAACTGTATCTCCTCCCACATGATACATGGCATGGCCTGGATTATGCACAGCCACTGCATTTGCATGTTCATGAGCAATACCTTGAATTCTTCGTTTTTCCTTTACAGTACAACAAGTGGATGATAATTTCTTCATGTCATGCCAAGTTAAATCAAAAGACATGGTCAACTTAACAAACTCCTCTATAAACTTTTCTGGATCCTCTGAAAACCAACCCCATTTTTCCTTGCATAAAGCCAAATCAAACATGGAGAAAGGCACATATACTCTGATTATTTCTCCATTTCTATCAGCTGCCTCCTGCAATAGATACAAGTTCAGTTTAGGGGGCTGATATGGGGCCCACTCCTAGTAGTACTAGTAGTACTAGTAGTACTGGTTGGCTTACTTCCTCAGTCAGTGGGAAATAGGGACCAGGGCTTGTTGAATGAGGGAGAGGGGTTCCTGATGACTTTGGAGTAGAATTCTGTACTAGAGAACTAGTGGGGCCCCTCTCAGAGTGAGGGGGCTGTGGAGGCTCCAAAGAGGAAGCACAGACCTCCTATGGGGAGCAACTAGGAGGGGGTCATCTAGGATAGCTGATGCAGCTTCCAGGTCTCTGGGAGTATGAGACATTCTATGCCAGAGACATTCTATAGCTGGAATATGCCAGAGACATTCTATAGCTAGAATATGCCAGAGACATTCTATAGCTAGCCCTTAAGTTAGCATTCTGGTAGAGGGTCACAAAAGCCTGTACATAGAGAACTTCTTCCCATTTTCTTTCTTTTTTATAAAACAAGTCTAATTGTATAATATCATTATGCCATAAAGAACTATGTCTAGGCTAGATTTGTTGATTTGCCAGTTTTTATTGAACCCAAACATGATTGCCATAGTAAATGAGTTTTTTCTTTTTTAATTTGACTGATAATGTGAACTTACTTCAGCGTCTAAAAGACACTCTAGTGCAAGTCTTTTAAGATTCTTGCTGTTGTCCCTATGTCTGGTAAGGGTCACTACAAGGGGTTTCAGTTAGCCTAAGTTTAGCAAATGCCTACTTGCTTTCTCTTTTCATTTCCCACTTTCTATTGATAGCAAGGTGTTACAAAAATAGACTACAAGCTTCAAATGGGCAGTTGGGTGTTAAGCCTAAATTCCGCAGAGAGCAAGGGTTGTGCAGAGAGAGAGGCAGAATGGTGACTGTGTAAGGGAGGAAGGGAAGGGTAAACAGTGTTGCCAAGGTGGAGACCTCAGAGGCTCTGACTTGCCAGAGAACCTACCCAGTAGCAGAGACACTGAAAAAGAATATTTGGGTGGCCACTTGTCTATGCTGTAGGTGGCTTTGGCAGGCTAGGGGCCTGGGAACTCCCATTTCCTTTGACCAAGAGGGGCTTGAGCAAGGCAGTTATAAGACAGCATATAGGAAAGGGCTTGCAATTGGCAATTAAGAAAATAATACTTCTAACTTTAGGACAGAAAAAGGCAAGACCAATATTACCCTGGGGGTGTGGCTATAACCCACAATACTAGAGGGAATGTCAACACCAAATACTCCAAAGCTTCTGGGGGCGGTCAAATTACCAATGCTGAAAATTCACAGTGCCCAAATTATAGCCAATAAGGGTTCCCTTGCCAAATGCTGAAAACCCTGGGCCACCCAGGGGGTGGCCAGCAGTGAACCCAAGACCAAGTTGGGGTAACAGAACAACATGACTCTGGCGTCCCAGAGTGAACAAAATGTGTCTCGCACAACCAAGTGTCTTGCTTTAATTGCCCACACATAATTGACAGAAAGTTAAAAGCAAACACAAGACTACCCATTTTAGAACTGAAAATAAAATGACTGATGGAACAATACAATGGAGTCAGAAGACAAATGACTGGGAGAAGGGGTGACAAGGACCTGCCTTACAGCACTCAAACGATAAGGGACTTCTAAGCTAAAGGCTGTTATTTTATTCCCTAGTTCTTCTGATACTATGGGAGTGGGGGCAGAAGGGACAGTCACCTCTTCACCAGAGCGTAAACGGAGCTGACTGATGTTTTGTGTGGGACCTGGGTAAAGATGTCTCCAGGATACCTCACCTTGCTTGGGCTTGGCCCAACTGTGACAGTGAGAAGGGCTTGCATGTGTGGTAACCCACTGGGCTGCCAGTGGGAGGGGGGGGTGTCACATGTGGTAGACTGCACTATGGCCACTCCACCAGTAGGCTCAATGGTGGCAGTGGGATGGTCCTGCCCAGGCTGGTAACCCACCAGACTGCAGGCGGGAGAAGCAGGCCCTACACGAGGTAGTGGCACTATGGCTGCTTGTCCTTCTGATGAGCTCTGCTGCCTGCCAGGGAAATTGTAGCTCTGAAAAGAGCCCTTCATTAGTGTTAGAGTATTATGGCTCTGCTTTGCTTCCTCTCTGCTCCTCATCTCGCCAACTGCCATACCACTGACTGCTCTCCTGCCTTCCTGCCTTCCTGTCGATGATCGCCATCCTGTCAACTGCTGTCCAGATGATTACTTTCCTGCTGACTGTCACCCTGTGGATTGCCAGCAGGCTGATCTCTCGCTGCCGCCTGGCCAGTCCTTGACTATTGCCCGGCAGACTGCCGCTGGCTGACTGCCACCTTGCAGACTGCCACTCCCGGATCTCCGACTGCCATCTCTCATGAAGCCATCTTCTTTTTTCACCCTGCATTGGGTGCCAAGCTCATGCAGAGCAGGCGAGCCCCAAAGTGATTTTAGCCCAGGAGGGTTCTGGGCTTTGCCCAGGAGAGAATTCAAGGGCAAGCCAGAGATAGAAGAAAACAGCATTATCAAATATGTTACAACTCTGTGACTGCTCCTGCCAAGCAGGGCTACCCTGTAGGCAGAGAGAGCAGTTCAGGGCAGTTTTATGGTCATATTTATGCCCACTTTTAATTGCATGCAGATTAAGGGGTGGTTTATGCAGAAATTTCTAGGAAAGAGATAGTGATTTTTGGCTCATTGGGTCACTTCCACGGAAAGGGGCATTAACTGTGTTGCCATGGCAAATGCAAATTGAAATGGCACACTTTGGGGGCATCTGATTGAAAGCTGCTTCTATCCTGGCCCTGTTTTAGCTAGTCCTCAATCTGGTCTAGCATCTGAGCCCTGGCTCTGGAGTCCAGTCTCACCTCCTACCTCATATCCAGCCTTTCCTTACAGTTACTGTAAGTGGTAATGTTTACATGCTTCAGACTACTCCATCCTACAGGGAAAGCTAAGTGTTCAGAGGCCTGAATTTAAAAACAGTCTTTTTGGAAGGCTATATGAGCAAACTTTTGAAGTCTGCTGCAAACTTCAGAATAGCTAGCAAAGGCCCCCCAAATAGAAAGTGATTAAGCAGACAATACTGCAGTGTGATAAGTGATATGTCACGTTTAGAGGAGTAATTGCTACCTAAGTCAAGGCTAAAGAAGCTAGATTTAGGCAGTCAGGGGACTCTTTTTGGAGGCAGTGTTGTCTAAGATGATGACCTAAAGGTTATGCTGGCCTGTATCTCAGACTCAGGAGTAATACAAAATTTCTTTCCAATTTGTTTTCACCTGAACCATCTTATGTGATTTTTGCAGTGATTGTAGGGTTTGTTTATATCTCCACTCTACAAATGAGCATAAATCTTCCTTACAGGGTTTAGGTGGAGTGTTCAGGTTTTTCAGCTTAAGTTTTTTGATTCCGCAGCCATAATCTTTATCTGCCTTACCTTGCTATTTTTCATAAATATGTTTTGAAAACAAAGTGTATCATTGAGATCTATTCTCTCATCAGTGAAAGTATGGCTGTACTTTCCAGTTGCCTCTTGTGTAATGTAAAAAGTTACATACAGTATTATAAAGATTTTAGAGGGAAAAAGGGAAAAATTTTCTTTAATTCAGTCTTTTCTTTTGCCTTGTTTTTATGTAGTTGGAATAATAACCATAAGTGTGTTTATGTATATATGTTTTTTCAGGAAAAGCATGAATTTCTTTAGGTTTATTTTTAATAGAAAAATAATAGAAGTGCAAAAAGTCCATAGAAAAATAAATACAAATGGCCAATACATAAATGCAATGATACTTGACTTCATAAAGAAATTGTATGTAAAGGAGAAGTATATTTAATATCACTTATTAGAATTCTAGGTACTATTGCTGAAGACATGGGGAAATAGGCATCCTTCTACAGTGCAGATAGAAGTGTAAATAGGAACAGCTTTGGGGGACAATTTAACACTTTTTTTTTTGAAAGACATAATAATAAATGCATTTATTTAATTTTCAAATTTTTCATTAACAGAAAAATTCTGAATTACAAAAGACAAATTTAACCTGCTTGTTGATATTGTTTAGAGGTGAATGTTTACATTTTATTTAATAATATATAATTTGGTCCTATAATTGCTTAGGCACTTAGACATTAGTTAGGTAAGTTTTACAGTGTCTCAAGCAACTCACAAAATAATATATTAAATTTCTGTGTGTGTATGTGTAGAACATGCTTTTTTTATTTTAAGTTCCAGGATACATGTGAAGAATGTGCAGGTTTGTTACATAGGTATACATGTGCCATGGTGGTTTGCTACACCTATCAACCCGAATTAGACTCTATTAATTCTCCTGTAAATAACCTTTCCTATGTATATGCTCATAAAAATGATAATCCCAAAAGAATACTAAAGTATGTATATATATGTGTGTGTGTATATATTTATAAATTCATATGTATGTGCATATATAAACATAAGTGTATATATTGCATTAAATGCAAGGCTTAAAACATTCTAAGTGTACATGTTGAGGAACATAGTTTAATATATGATAATATATTTATAGAAAATAATAACGAGAAACTGTTAAACATGAATGAAATTGGTGGGTGTATGCTTGATAGGGAAGGCTCTGCAAGAGTTATAGTTCATTTCTTTTTATTTCTTGGCTCACGTAGACTGGTTTTATATAACTTGACTTATGGAAAGTACCCAGCACTGTTTCCTTTTTTGTTGTATTTGACAGCTTTATTGAGGCATAATTCACATAACCTTATTATTCACCCATTTAAAGTGTACAATGCAGTGGTATTTAGTCTATCCACAGAGCCGTGCAACCAACACCAGAATCAATTTTTGTTCCCCTCATAGGAAATCTTGCATCCATTAGCAGTTACTTCCCATTACCACCCAACCCCTAGCCCTAGACAATGACTAATCTACTTTTTGTCTCCGTATATTTGCCTCTTTTGGATATTTCTTTTTTTTTTTTTTAATTATACAAGTTCTGGGGTACATGTGCAGAACGTGCAGGTTTGTTACTTAGGTATACATGTGCCATGGTGGCTTGCTGCACCCATCAATCTGTTATCTACATTAGGTATTTCTCCTGATACTATCCCTCCCCAGCCCCCACCCCCTGAGAGGCCCCAGTGTGTGATGTTCCCCTCCCTGTGTGTACATGTGTTCTCATTGTTCAACTCCCACTTATGAGTGAGAACATGCAGTGTTTGGTTTTCTGTTCTTGTGTTAGTTTGCTGAGAATAATGGTTTCCAGCTTCATCCATGTCCCTGCAAAGGACATAAACTCATCCTTTAATGTTCCATGGTTTATATGTGCCACATTTTTTTCAATCCAGTCTATCATTGATGGACATTTGGGTTGGTTCCAAGTCTTTGCTATTGTGAACAGTGCTGCAATAAACATACCTGTGCATGTGTATTTATAGTAGAATGATTGATAATCCTTTGGCTATATACCCAGTAATGGGATTGCTGGGTCAAATGGTATTTCTCGTTCTAGATCCTTGAGGAATCGCCACACTATCTATCACCATAGTTGAAGTAATTTACACTTTCACCAACAGTGTAAAAACATTCCTATTTCTTCACATCTTCTGCAGCATCTGTTGTTTCCAGACTTCTTAATGATTGCCATTATAACTGGTATGAGATGGTATCTCATTGTGGTTTTGATTTGCTTTTCTCTAATGACCAGTGATGATGAGCTTTTTTCATGTTTGTTGGCTGCATAAATGTCTTCTTTTAAGAAGTGTTTGTTCATATCTTTTGCCCACTTTTTGATGGGGTTGTTTTTTTCTTGTAAATTTATTTATGTTCTTTGTAGATTCTGGATATTAGCCCTTTGTCAGATGGATAGATTGCAAAAATTTTCTCCCATTCTGTAGGTTTCCTTTTTTGCTGTGTTTCTGTCAGGTTTTGGTATCAGGATGATGCTGGCCTCATAAAATGAGGTAGGGAGGAGTCCTTCTTTTTCTGTTGTTTGGAACAGTTTCAGAAGGAATGCTACCACCTCTTCTTTGTACCTCAGGTAGAATTCGGCTGTGAATCCATCTGGTCCTGTACTTTTTTTGGTTGGTAGGCTATTAATTACTGCCTCAATTTCAGAACTTTTTATTGGTCTATTCAGGGATTCAACTTCTTCCTGGTTTAGTCTTGGGAGGGTGTATGTGTCCAGGAATTTATCTATTTATTCTAGATTTTCTAGCTTATTTACATAGAAGTGTTTATAATATTCTCTGTTGGTAGTTTGTATTTCTGTGGGATTGGTGATGCTGTCCCCTTTATCATTTTTTATTGTGTCTATTTGATTCTTCTCTCTTTTCTTCTTTATTTTTCTGGCTAGCAGTCTATCTATTTTGTTAGTCCTTTCAAAAAAAACCAGCTCCTGGATTCATTGATTTTTTTGAAGGGTTTTCCATGTCTCTTTTCAGTTCTGCTCGATCTTAGTTATTTCTTGTCTTCTGCTAGCTTTTGAATTTGTTTGCTGTTGCTTCTCTAGTTCTTTTTTTTTTTTTTCCCATTTATTTATTTTATTGCATTTTACATTTTGGGGTACATGTGAAGAACATGCAAAATTGTTGCATAGGAACACACGTGGCAGTGTGATTTGCTGCCTTCCTCCCCATCACCTACATCTGGCATTTCTCCCCTTGCTATCTCTCCCCAGCTTCCCACCCCCCACCCTCCCTCCCCTATTTCCCCCCAACTGACCCCAGTGTGTAGTGCTCCCCTCCCTGTGTCCATGTGTTCTCATTGTTCAACACCCGCCTATGAGTGAGAACATGCGGTGTTTGATTTTCTGCTCTTCTGTTAGTTTGCTGAGAATGATGGTTTCCAGGTTCATCCATGTCCCTACAAAGGACCCAAACTCATCGTTTCTGATGGCTGCATAATATTCCATGGTGTATATGTGCCACATTTTCCCT
>NW_022438195.1:0-17533 GCF_009761245.1 Sapajus apella | reverse complement strand
AATCCCATTACTGGGTATATATCCAAAGGATTACAAATCGTTCTACTATAAGGACACATGCACACGAATGTTCATTGCAGCACTGTTTACAATAGCAAAGACCTGGAACCAACCCAAATGCCCATCGACGATAGACTGGACAGGGAAAATGTGGCACATATACACCATGGAATATTATGCAGCCATCAAAAACGATGAATTTGGGTCCTTTGTAGGGACATGGATGAACCTGAAATCATCAGTCTCAGCAAGCTGATAGAAGAGCAGAAGATCAAACACCGCATGTTCTCACTCATAGGCGGGTGTTGAACAATGAGAACACATGGTCACAGGGAGGGGAGCACTACACACTGGGGTCAGTTGGGGGGCAATAGGCGAGGGACGGTGGGGAGTGGGAGCTGGGGAGAGATAGCAAGGGGAGAAATGCCAGATGTAGGCAATGGGGAGGAAGGCAACAAGTTACACTGCCACGTGGGTTCCTATGCAACAATTTTGCATGTTCTTCAAATCTACCCCAAAACCGAAAATGCAATATAATAAATACATGGAAAAAATAAAATAAAATAAAATAAAAAAAGAAGAAAGAAAGAGACGTTTCTCCTGTGGTTTAGACGCAATCTTACCACTAATACTTACGTGCCTGTATATGGCTGGAAATATCTCTATCCAGATTGTGGAAAGAAAGGGTTTCTGAACTGGTACCTTCACAGATCTGTTTAACTCTGTAAGTTGAAGATACACCTTGACAGTAATTCTGATTGATACCTCCGTAATTGTTGTAGAGCCAGATATTTCTCACTACACACGATACTCCCACTCATTCAGGAATATACCCACGCAGCTTTTAGAAGAAACGTGTTTCTAACTCGCTGAATCTAAACTTAGATGCAGCTTCCTAAGGTGAACGAACGCACAGCAGAGCATTTTGAAAGAGACGTTTCTCCTGTGGTTTAGACGCGATCTTACCGCTAATTCTTAGGTGCCTGAATATGGCTGGAAATATCACATTCTAGATTCTGCAAAGAAAGGGTTTCCGAACTGCTACATTCACACATCTGTTTAAGTTTGTAAGTTGAATATACCCGATGTCAATCTTTCTGCTAGAGAGCTCCGTTTCTGTTTTAGAGCCAGATATTTCTAATTACACCCTGTACTCCCGTTCACTCAGAAATATGCAAGCGCAGCGTGAAGAAGAACCGTGTTTCTAACTCGCTGAATCTGAACATATATGCAACTTCCTATGGTGAACGAACACACAGTAGAGCAGTTTGAAAGAGACGTTTCTCCTGTGGTTTAGACGCGATCTTACCGCTAATTCTTATGTGCCTGTATAAGGCTGGAAATATCTCTTTCTAGGTTCTCCAAAGAAAGAGTTTCTGAGCTGCTACATTCACACATCTATTTAGCTCTGTAAGTTGAATGTACACCTTGACAATCATTCTACTAGATAGCTCCGTTTTTGTTTTACAGCCAGATATTTCTCATTACACCCTGTACTCCCATTCACTCAGGAATATCCAAACGCAGCTTTTAGAAGAAACGTGTTTCTAACTCGCTGAATCTAAACATAGATGCATCGTGCTAAG
The DNA here is from genome assembly GCF_009761245.1 of Sapajus apella. Taxonomy (NCBI): domain Eukaryota; kingdom Metazoa; phylum Chordata; class Mammalia; order Primates; family Cebidae; genus Sapajus; species Sapajus apella. The sequence goes on along the minus strand of NW_022438195.1, from coordinate 15,947 downwards.
GTGAACGAACATACAGCAGAGCTGTTTGAAAGAGACCTTTCTCCTTTTGTTTAGACGCCATCTTACCGCTAATACTTATGTGCTTGCATATGGCTGGAAGCATCTCTTTCTAGATTCTATAAAAAAAGGGTTTCTGAACTGGTACATTGACACATCTGTTTAAATCTGTAAGTTGAATATATACCTCGACAATCATTCTGCTAGATAACTCCATTTTTGTTTTAGAGCCAGATATTTCTCATTACACCCTGTACCCCCAATTACTCAGGAAAATCCAAACACAGCTTTTGCAAGAAACATTTTTCTATCTCGCTGAATCTAAACATAGATGCAACTTCCTCAGGTAAACGAACACACAGTAGAGGAGTTTGAAAGAGACGTTTCTCCTGTGGTTTATACACGATCTTACCTCAAATTATTATGTGCCTCTATACGGCTGTAAAGATCTCTTTCTAGATTCTGCAAAGAAAGTGTTTCTAAACTGCTACATTCCCACATCTGTTTAACTCTCTAAGGCGAATATACACGCTGACAATCATTCTGCTAGATAGGTCCATTTTCCTTTTAGAGCCAGATATTTGCCATTACACCTTGTACTCCAATTCACTCAGGAATATCCAAACGCAGATTTTAGAAGAAACGTGTTTCTAACTCGCTGATTCTAAACATAGATGCAACCTCCTAAGGTGAACGAACACAGAGCAGAGCAGTTTGAAAGAGTGGTTTCTCCTGTGGTTTAGACGTTATCTTGGTGCTAATACTTATCTGCCTGTATGTGGCTGGAAATATCTCTTTCTAGATTCTGCAAAGAAAGGGTTTCTAAGCTGCTACATTCACACCTCCGTTTAAATCTGTAAGTTGAATATACACCTTGACAATCATCCTGCTAGTTAGCCCCATTTTTGTTTTAGAGCCAGATATTTCTCATTACACTCTGTACTCCCATTCACTCCGAAATATCCAAACGCAGCTCTTAGAAGAAACATGTTTCTACCTCGCTGAATCTAAATATAGATGCAACTTCCTAAGTTGAACGAACACATAGCAGAGCAGTTTGAAAGAGAAGTTTCTCCTGTGGTTTAGACTCGACCTTACCGCTAATGCTTATGTGGCTGTATATGGTTTGAAATATCTCTTTCTAGATTCTTCAATGAAATGGTTTCTGAACTGCTACGTTCACACATCTGTTTAACTGTATAAGTTAGATATACACCTTGACAATCATTCTGCTAGATAGCTAAATTTTTGTTTTAGAGCCAAATATTTCTCATTACACTCTGTACTCCCATTCACTCAGAATTACCCAAACCGAGCTTTTACAAAAAACTTGTTTCTAACTCGATGAATCTAAACATAGATGCAACTTCCTAAGGTGAACGAACACACAGCAGAGCTGTTTGAAAGAGACGTTTCTCCTGTGGTTTAGACGCGATCTTACCGCTAATTCTTAAGTGCATGCATAGGGTTGGTAATATCTCTTTCTAGATTCTTCAATGAAAGGGTTTCTGATGTGCTACATTCACACATCTGTTTCACTCTGTATGTTGAACAAACACCTTGACAAACATTCTGCTAGATAGCTCCGTTTTTGTTTTAGAGCCAGATATTTCTCATTACTCCCTGCACCCCCATTCACTCAGGAATATACAAACGCAGCTTTTAGAAGAAACGTGTTTCTAACTCGGTGAATCTAAATATAGATGCAACTTCCTAAGGTGAACCAACACAGAGCAGAGCAGTTTGAAAGATACGTTTCTCCTGTGGTTTAGACGCGATCTTTCCGCTAATTCTATGTGCCTGTGTACAGCTGGAAATATCTCTTTCTAAATTCTGCAAAGAAAGGGTTTCTAAACTGCTACATTCACACATCTGTTTAACTCTGTAAGTTGAATATACACGTTGACAATCATTCTGCTTGATAGGTCCGTTTTTGTTTTATAGCCAGATATTTCTCATTACACAATGTATGCCCATTCACTCAGGAATATCCAAACGCAGCTTTTAGAAGAAACGTGTTTCTAACTCGCTGTATGTAAACATAGCTGCAACTTCCTAAGGTGAACAAACACGCAGCAGAGCAGTTTGAAAGAGACGTTTCTCCTGTGGTTTAGACACGATCTTACCGCTAATTCTTATGTGTCTGTATATGGTTGGAAATATCTCTTTCTAGATTATTCAGTGAAAGGGTTTCTGAGCTGCTACGTTCACAAATCTGTTTAACTCTGTAAGTTGAATATAAACCTTGACAATCATTCTGCTAGATAGCTCGGTTTTTGTTTTAGATCCAGATATTGTTCATTACCCCCTGTATTCCCATTCACTCAGGAATAAAAACGCATTTTTAGAAAAAACGTGTCTCTAACTCGCTGAACCTAAACATAGATGCAACTTCCTAAGGTGAACGAACACACAGCAGAGTGGTTTGAAAGAGACATTTCTTCTGTGGTTTAGACCTGGTCTAAAAGCTAATTCTTATGTGCTTGTATAGGGCTGGAAATATCTCTTTCTACTTTCTCCAAAGAAAGGGTTTCTGAACTGCTACATTCACACATCTGTTTAACTCTTTAAGTTGAATATACACCTTGACAATCATTATACTATATAGCTCCGTTTTGTTTTAGTGCCAGATATTTCTCATTATACTTCGTACCCCCATTCAGTCAGAAATACCCAAACGGAGCTTTTAGAAGAAACGTGTTTTACCTAGCTGAATCTAAACATATATGTAACTTGCTAAGGTGAACGAACACACGGCAGAGCAGTTTGAAAGACACGTTTCTCCTGTGGTTTATACGCGATCTTACTGCTAATTCTTATGTGCCTCTGTATGGAATGAAATATCTCTTTCTAGATTCATCAATGAAAGGTTTTCTGAACTGCTATGTTCACACATCTGTTTAACTCTGTAAGTTGAATATACACCTTGACAATAATTCTGCTAGATAGCTCCGTTTTAGTTTTAGATGCATATATTGTTCATTACACCCTGTACTCCCATTAAATCAGGAATATGCATACGCATTTTTAGAAGAAACGTGTCTCTAACTCGCTGAATCTAAGCATAGATGCAACTTCCTAAGTTGAACAAACACAGTGCAGAGCATTTTGAAAGAGACGTTTCTCCTGTGGCTTAGACGCGATCTTACCGCAAATTCTTATGGGTCTGTATAAGGCTGGAATATGCCTTTCTAGATTGGACAAAGAATGGGGTTTTAAACTGCTACATTCACACATCTGTTTAACTCAGTAAGTTGAATAGACACGTTGACAATCATTCTGCCAGATACGTCCATTTTTGTTTTAGAGCCAGATATTTCTCATTTCACCCTTTAGCACCCATTCACTCAGGAATATCCAAATGCACCTTTTAGAATAAACGTGTTTCTAACTCGCTGAATCTAAACATAGATGAAACTTCCTAAGGTGAACGAACACACAGCAGAGCAGTTTGAAAGAGACGTTTCTCCTGTGGTTTAGACGCGATCTTATCGCTAATTCTTACGTGCTTTTATAAGGCTGGAAATATCTATTTGTAGATTCTGCAAAGAAAGGGTTTCTGAAGTGCTACATTCACACATCTGTATAACTCTGTAAGTTGAATATACACCTTGACAATCATTCTGTTAGATACCTCCGTTTTTGTTTTACAGCCAGATATTTCTCATTACACCCTGTACTCGCATTCACTCAATAATATCCAAACGCAGCTTTTAGAAGAAACGTGTTTCTAACTCGCCGAATCTAAACATAGATGCAACTTCCTAAGGTGAACGAACACACAGCAGAGCACTTTGAAGGAGACGTCTCTCCTGTGGTTTAGACGTGATCTTACACCTAGTTCTTATTTGTCTCTTTACGGATGGAAATATCTCTTTCTACATTCTCCAAAGAACGGTTTTCTGAAATGCAACATTCACACACCTGTTTAACTCTGTAAGTTGAATACACACCTTGACAATGATTCTGCTAGATAGCTCCGTTTTTGTTTTAGATCCAGATATTTCTCATTATATCCTGTACTCCCATTCACTCCGCAATATCCAAACGCAGCTTTTAGAAGAAACGTGTTTCTAACTCGCTGAATCTAAACACAGTTGGAACTTCCTAAGGTGAACGAACGCACAGCAGAGCAGTTTGAAAGAGACGTTTCTCCTGTGGTTTAGACTTGATCATACACCTAATTCTTATGTGCCTCTTTACGGCTGGAAATATCTCATTCTAGATTCTGCAAGGAAAGGATTTCTGAAATGCTACATTCACATGTCTGTTTTTTCTGTAAGTTGAACAAACACCTTGATAATCATTCTGCTAGATAGCTCCGTTTTTGCTTTAGAGCCAGATATTTCTCATTATACTTTGTACTCCCATTCACTCAGAAATTTCCAAACGGAGCTTTTAGAATAAACGTGTTTCTGAATCGCTGAATCTAAACATAGATGCAACTTGATAAGGTTAACGAACTCACAGCAGAGCAGTTTGAAAGAGAAGTCTCTCCTGTGGTTTAGACACTAGCTTACCGCTAATTCTTTATTTTTTTTCCCATTTATTTGTTTTATTGCATTTTAGGTTTTGGGGTACATGTGAAGAACATGCAAAATTGTTGCATAGGAACACACGTGGCAGTGTGATTTGCTGCCTTCCTCCCCATCACCTACATCTGGCATTTCTCCCCTTGCTATCTCTCCCCAGCTTCCCACCCCCCACCGTCCCTCCCCTATTTCCCCCCAACTGACCCCAGTGTGTAGTGCTCCCCTCCCTGTGTCCATGTGTTCTCATTGTTTAACACCCGCCTATGAGTGAGAACATGCGGTGTTTGATCTTCTGGTCTTCTGTCAGTTTGCTGAGAATGATGGTTTCCAGGTTCATCCATGTCCCTACAAAGGACCCAAACTCATCGGTTTTGATGGCTGCATAATATTCCATGGTGTATATGTGCCACATTTTCCCTATCCAGTCTATCGTCGATGGGCATTTGGGTTGGTTCCAGGTCTTTGCTATTGTAAACAGTGCTGCAATGAACATTCGTGTGCATGTGTCCTTATAGTAGAACGATTTGTAATCCTTTGGATATATACCCAGTAATGGGATTGCTGGGTCAAATGGAATTTCTATTTCTAGGTCCTTGAGGAATCGCCACACTGTCTTCCACAATGGTTGAACTAATTTACACTCCCACCAACAGTGCAAAAGTGTTCCTATTTCTCCACATCCTCTCCAGCATCTGTTGTCTCAAGATTTTTTAATGATCGCCATTCTAACCGGCGTGAGATGGTAACTCAGTGTAGTTTTGATTTGCATTTCTCTGATGACCAGTGATGATGAGCATTTTTTCATATGTTTGTTGGCCTCACGTATGTCTTCTTTTGAGAAGTGTCTGTTCATATCCTTTGCCCACTTTTGAATGGGCTTGTTAGTTTTTTTCTTGTAAATCTGCTTTAGTTCTTTGTAAATTTTGGATATCAGCCCTTTGTCAGATGGGTAAACTGCAAAAATTTTTTCCCAATCTGTTGGTTGCCGATTCACTCTAATGATTGTTTCTTTTGCTGTGCAGAAGCTGTGGAGTTTGATTAGGTCCCATTTGTCTATTTTGGCTTTTGTTGTCAATGCTTTTGGTGTTTTACTCATGAAGTCCTTGCCTACACCTACGTCCTGAATGGTTTTGCCTAGATTTTCTTCTAGGGTTTTTATGGTGTTAGGTCTTATGTTTAAGTCTTTAATCCATCTGGAGTTAAATTTAGTGTAAGGTGTCAGGAAGGGGTCCAGTTTCTGCTTTCTGCACATGGCTAGCCAGCTTTCCCAACACCATTTATTGAACAGGGAATCCTTTCCCCATTGCTTGTTTTTGTCTGGTTTGTCAAAGATCAGATGGTTGTAGATATGTTGTGTTGCCTCCGAGACCTCTGTTCTGTTCCATTGGTCTATATCTCTGTTTTGGTACCAGTACCATGCTGTTTTGATTACTGTAGCCTTGTAGTATAGTTTGAAGTCTGGTAGTGTGATGCCCCCCGCTTTGTTCTTTTTGCTTAGAATTGACTTGGCTATGCGGGCTCTCTTTTGGTTCCATATGAAGTTTAAGGTGGTTTTTTCCAGTTCTGCAAAGAAGGTCATTGGTAGCTTGATGGGGATAGCATTGAATCTGTACATTACTTTGGGCAGTATGGCCATTTTCACGATATTGATTCTTCCTAACCATGAACATGGGATGTTTCTCCATCTGTTTGTGTCCTCTCTTATTTCGTTGAGCAGTGGCTTGTAGTTCTCCTTGAAGAGGTCCTTTACATTCCTTGTTAGTTGTATTCCTATGTATTTTATTCTCTTTGTGGCAATTGTGAATGGAAGTTTGTTCTTGATTTGGCTCTCTTTAAGTCTGTTACTGGTGTATAGGAATGCATGTGATTTTTGCACATTGATTTTGTATCCTGAGACTTTGCTGAACTTGCTTATGAGTTTCAGGAGGTTTGGGGCTGAGACGATGGGGTCTTCTAGATATACAATCATGCCGCTAATTCTTATGTGCCTGCATATGGTTAGATTTTTCTCTTTCTAGATTCTTCAATGAAAGGGTTTCTGAACTGCTAAATTTGCATATCTGTTTAAATCTGTAAGTTGAATATACACCTTGACAATCAGTCTGCTAGATAGCTCCGTTTTTGTTTTAGAGCCAGATATGTCTCATTACACCCTGTACTCCCAATCACTAAGGAATATCCAAACACAACTTTTACAAGAAACATGTTTCTAACTCGATGAATCTAAACATGGATGCAACTTCCCAAGGTGAACAAACACCCAGCAGAGCAGTTTGAAATAGACGTTTCTCATGTGGTTTAGACGCGATCTTACCACTAATGCTTATGTGCCTGTACATGGCTGGAAATATCTCTATCTAGATTCTGCAAAGAAAGTGTATCTGAATTGCTACATTCACACATCTGTTTAACTCTGTAAGCTGAATAAACCCCTTGACAATCATTCGGCTACATAGCTCCGTTTTTGTTTTATCCAGATATTTCTCATTACACCATGTACTGCCATTCACTCTGAAGTATCCAAACGCAGTTTTAGAAGAAACGTGTTTTTAACTCGCTGAACCTAAACCTACATGCAACTGCCTAAGGGGAACGAACACACAGCAGAGCAGTTTGATACAAACGTTTCTCCTGTGATTCAGACGCCATCTTACCACTAATTCTTATGTGCCTGTATATGGCAGGAAATATCTCTTTCTAGAATCTCCAAAGAAAGGTTTTCTGAACTGCAACAATTACACACCTGTTTAACTCTGTACGTTGAATATACACCTTGATAATCATTCTGCTACATACCTCCGTTTTCGTTTTAGATCAATATATTTCTCATTACACCCTGTACTCCCATTCACTCAGAAATATCCAAACGCAGCTTTTACAGGGAACGTGTTTCTATCTCTCTAAATCTAAACATATATTCAACATCCTAAGGTGAACGACACACAGCAGCGCAGTTTGAAAGAGACGTTTCTCTTGTGGTTTAGATGCGATCTTACGGCTAATTCTTATGTGCCTGTATAAGGCTGGAAATATCTCCTTCCAGATTCTCCAAAGAAAGGGTTTCTGAAGTGCAACATTCACACATCTGTTTAACGCTGTAAGTTGAATACACACCTTGACAATCATTCTGCTAGATAGTTCCGTTTTTTTTAGATCCAGATGTCTCTCATTACACCCTGTACTCCCATTCACTCTGGAATATCCAAAAGTAGCTTTTAGAAGAAACGTGTTTCTAACTCGCTGAATCTAAACATAGATGTACCTTCGTAAGGTGAACGAACAGACAGCAGAGTAGTTTGAAAGAGACGTTTCTCCTGTGGTTTAGACGAGATCTTACCACTAATTCTCATGTGCCTGCATATGGCTGGAAATATCTCTTTCTAGATGCTCCAAAGAAAGAGTTTCTGAACTGCTACATTGACACATTTGTTTACCTCTGTAAGTTGAATATATACCTTGACAATCATTCTGCTAGATAGATCCGTTTTTGTTTTAGAACCAGATATTTTTCATTACACCCTGTACTCCCATTCACTCAGGAATATACAAACAAAAGTTTAATGGGAAACATGCTTCTAACTCGTTGAATCAAAACATACATAAAACTTCCTAAGGTGAACGAACACACAGCAGAGCAGTTTGAAAGAAAGGATCTCCTGTGGTTTAGGCGAGACCTTACCGCAAATTCTTGTATACCTGTATATGGATCTACATATCTCTTTCTAGATTCTCCAAAGAAAGGGTTTCTGAACTGTAACATTCAGACATCTGTTTAACTCTGTACGTTGAATACACACCTTGACAATCATTCTGCTAGATAGCTCCGTTTTTGTTTTAGATCCAGATATTTCTTATTACACCCTGTACTACCATTCACTCAGGAATATCGAAACGCAGCTTTTAGAAGAAGCGTGTTTCTAACTCGCTGTTTCTAAACATAGATGCAACTTCCTAAGGTGAAGGATCACACAGCAGAGCAGTTTGAAAGAGACGTTTCTCTTGTGGTTTAGACGTGATCTTACCACTAATTCTCATGTGCCTGTATATGGTTGGAAATATCTCTTTCTAGATCCTCCATAGAAAGGGTATGTGAACTGTTGCATTCACACATCTGTTTAACTCTGTAAGTTGAATATACACCTTGACAACCATTCTGGCAAACAGCTAATTTGTTGTTTTAGAGCCAGATATTTCTCATTACACACTGCACTCCCATTCAGTCAGGAATATTCAAACGGAGCTTTTAGAAGAAACGTGTTTCTAACTCCCTGAATCTAAACATAGATGTAACTTACTAAGGTGAACGAAGACACAGCAGAGCAGTTTGAAAGAGCCGTTGCTCCTATGGTTAGACGTGAGCTTACCGCTAATTCTTATGTGCCTGTAAATGGTTGGAAATATCTCTTTCTATATTCTCCAAAGAAAGGGTTTCTGAACTGCTACATTCACACGTCTGTTTAACTGTGTCAGTTGAATATACACCTTCACAATCATTCTGCTAGTTATCTCCATTTTTCTTTTAGAGCCAGATATTTCTCGTTACATCCTATACTCCCATTCACTCAGGATTATCCAAAGGCAGCTTTTAGAAGAAACGTGTTTCTAACTCGCTGAATCTAGACATAGATGCAACTTCCTAAAGTGAAATGACACAGAGCAGAGCAGTTTCAACGAGACGTTTTTCCTGGGGTTTAGACGCGATCTTACCGCCAATTGTTATATGCCTGTATACGGCTGGAAATATCTCTTTCTAAATTCCCCAAGGAAAGGGTTTGTGAACCACTCTATGCACATATCTGTTTAACTCTGTAAGTTGAATGTACATCTCGACAATCATTCTGTTGGTAAGTAGGATTTTGTTTTACAGCCAGTTATTTCTCATTGCACACTATACTCCCATTCACTCATGAATATCCAAACGCAACTTTTAGAAGAAATGTGTTTCTAAATCGCTGAATCTAAACATAGATGGATCTTCTTTAGGTGAAGTGATACACAGCAGACCAGTTTGAATGAGACGTTTCTCCTGTGATTTAGACGCGATCTTACCGCTATTTCTTGTGAGCATGTATATGGCTGGAAATATCTCTTTTCAGATTCTCCAAAGAAAGGGTTCTCACCTGTTACATTCACACATCTGTTTACCTCTGTAAGTTGAATATACACCTTAACAATCATTCTGCTATATAGCTCCGTTTTTGTTTTAGAACCAGATATTTCTCATTGCACCCTATACTACCATTCAATCAGTAATATCCAAAGGCAGCTTTTAAAAGAAAAGTGTTTCTAACTCGCTGAATCTAAACATGGATGCAACTTCCTAAGGTGAAGTGACACACAGCAGAGCAGTTTGAACGAGACGTTTCTCCTGTGGTTTAGACGGGATCTTACAGCTCATTTTTATGTGCTTGTATGTGGCTGGAAATATCTCTTTCTAGATTCTCCAAAGAAAAGGTTTCTGAACTGCTACGTTCACACATCTGTTTATCTCTGTAATTTGAATATACACCTTGAAAATCATTCTGCTAGATAGCTCCGTTTTTGTTTTGGAGCCAGAGATTTCTAATTACACCCTGCACTCCCATTCATTCAGGAATATCCAATCGCAGCTTTTAGAAGAAACGTGTTTCTAACTCGCTGAATCTAAACATAGATGCAACTTCCTAAGGTAACGAACCCACAGCAGACCAGCTTGAAAGAGACGTTACTCCTGTGGTTTAGACGTAATCTTACCTCTAATTCTTATGTTCCTTTTCATGGCTGGAAATATCTCTTTCTAGATTCTCCAAAGATGGGGTTTCTGAACTGCTGCATTGACACATATGTTTACCTCCGTAAGTTGAATACACACCTTGACAATCACTCTGCCACATAGCTCTGTTTTTGTTTTAGAGCCAGATATTTCCCATTACACCCTGTATTCCCATTCAATCAGGAATATCCAAACGCAGCTTTTTTTTTTCTTTTTTTTTTTTGAGTCGGAGTTTCGTTCTTTTTACCCAGGTTGGAGTGCGATGGCGCAATCTCAGCTCACCGCAACCTCCGACTCCTGGTTTTAGGCAATTCTCCTGCCACAGCCTCCTGAGTAGCTGGGATTACAGGCACGCGCCACCATGCCCAGCTAATTTTTTGTATTTTTAGTAGAGACGGGGTTTCACAATTTTAATCAGGATGCTATCGATTACTTGACCTCGTGATCCACCCACCTCGGCCTCCCAAAATGCTGGCATTACAGTTATGACCCACCGGGCATGGCCCAGCCAAACGCAACTTATAGAAGAATCGTGTTTCTAACTCGTGGAATCTAAACAGAGATGTAACTTCCTAAGTTGAAGTGACACACGGCAGAACAGTTTGAAGGAGACGTTTCTCTTGTGGTTTAGACGCGATCTTACCGCTAATTCTTATGTGCTTGTAAATGGCTTAAAATATCCCTTTCTAGATTCTCCAAAAAAAAGCGTTTATGAACTGCTCCCTTCACACATCTGTTTACCTCTGTACGTTGAATATACACCTTGACTGTCATTGTGCTAGATATCTCCGTTTTTGTTTTACAGCCAGATATTTCTCATTAAACCCTGTACTCCCATTCACTCAGGTGTATTCAAAAGCAGCTGTTAGAAGAAACGTATATCTAACTCGCTGAATCGAAACATAGATGCAACTTCCTAAGGTGAACGAACACACAGTAGAGCAGTTTGAAATAGACGTTTCTTCTGTGGTTTAGACGCGATCATACTGCTAATTCTTAAGTGCCTGTATATGCCTGGAAATATATATTTCTAAATTCTCCAAGGAAAGGGTTTCTGAACTGCTACATTCACACATCTGCTTAATTCTGTAAGTTGAATATACAGCTTGACAATCATTGTGCTAGATGCTCCGTTTTTGTTTTAGAGCCACATATATCACAATACACCTGTACTCCCATTCACTCAGGAATATCGAAACGCAGCCTTTAGAATAAACTTGTTTCTAACTCGCTGAATCTAAACATAGATGCAACTTCCTAAGGTGAACGAACACACAGCAGAGCAGTTTGAAAGAGACGTTTCTCCTGTGGTTTAGACGCGATCTTACCGCTAATTCTTTTGTGCCAGTATATGACTGGTAATATCCCTTTCTAGATTCTCCAAAGAAAGGGTTCTCAACTGTTACATTAACACATCTGTTTCACTCTGTAACTTGAATATACATATTGACAATAATTCTGCTATATACCTCCGCTATTCTTTCAGAGCGAGATATTTCTCATTACACCCTGTACTCCCATTCACTCAGCAATATCCAAACGCAGCTTTTAGAAGAAACGTGTTTCTAACTCGCTGAATCTAAACATGGATGCAACTTCCTAAGAGGAATTGACACACAGCAGAGCAGTTTGAAAGAGACGTCTCTCCTGTGGTTTGGATGAGATCTTACCGCTATCTCTTATGTTCTTGTAAATGCCTGGAAATATCTCTTTCCAGATTCTCCAAAGAAAGGGTTTCTGGACTTCTGCATTCACACATCTGCTTACCTCTGTAAATTGAATACACACCTTGACAATCATTCTGCTAGATAGCTCCGTTTCTTTTTAGAGCCAGATACTTCTCATTACACCCTGTACTCCCATTCACTCAGAAATATCCAAACGCAGCTTTTAGAAGAAACGTGTTTCTACCTCGCTGAATCTAAACATAGATGCAGCTTCCTAAGGTGAAAGAACACACAGCAGAGCTGTTTGAAAGAGACGTTTCTCCTGTGGTTTAGACACGATCTTACCACTAATTCTTATGTGCCTGTATATGGCTGGGAATATCTCTTTCTAGATTCTCCAAAGAAAGGGGTTCTGAATTGCTATATTCACACATATGTTTTACTCTGTAAGTTGAATAAAAACCTTGACAATCATTCTACTGGATAGATCCGTTTTGTTTTAGAGCCAGATATTTCTCATTACACTCTGTACTCACATTTACTCAGAAATATCCATAGGGAGCTTTTAGAAGAAATGTGTTTCTAACTCTCTGAATGTAAACATAGATGCAGCTTTCTAAGGTGAACAAAGACATAGCAGAGCAGTTTGAAAGAGACTTGTCTCCTGTGGTTTAGAACCGATCTTACCGTTAATTCTTATGATCCTGTACATGGCTGGAAGTATGTCTTTCTAGATTCTCCAAAGAAAGAGTTTCTGAACTGCTACATTCACATATCTGTTTAACTCTGTAAGCAGAATATACACCTTGACAATCATTCTGCTAGATATCTCCGTTTTTGTTTTAGAGCCAGATATTTCTCATTACACCCTATATTCCCATTCACTCAGGAATATCCAAATGCAGCTTTTCGAAGAATCGTGTTTCTAGCTCGCTGAATCTAAACATAGATGACACTTCCTAAGGTGAACGAAAACACAGCAGAGCAGTTTGAAAGACACGTTTCTCCTGTGGTTCAGCCGGGACATTACCACTAATTCTTTTGTGCCTTTATATGGCTGGAAATATCTCTTTCTACATTCGCCAGAGAAAGAGTTTCTGAACTCCTACATTCATACACCTGCTTAACTTGCAAGGTGAGATTACACCTTGGCAATCATTCTGCTAGATAGCAACGTTTTTATTTTACAGCTAGACATTTCTCTTTACACCCTTTACTCCAATTCACTCAGGAACATCCAAACGGAGCTTTTAGAAGAAACGTGTTTCTAACTCTCTGAATCTAAACATAGATGCAACTTCCTAAGTTGAACGAACACACAGCAGAGCAGTTTGAAAGAGATGTTTCTCCTGTGCTTTACAGGCGATCTTACCGTTAATACTTATGTGCCTGCATATGGCTGGAAATATCTCTTTCTAGATTCTCCAAAGAAAGGGTTTCTGAACTGCTACATTCACACATCTGTTTTTCTCTGTAAGCTGAATACACACCTTGACAATCATTCTGGTAGATAGCTCCGTTTTTGTTTTAGAGCCAGGTATTTCTCATTACACCCTGGATTCCCATTCATTTAGGAATATCCAAACGCAGCTTTTCGAAGAAACGTGTTTCTAACCCGCTGAATCTAAACATAGATGCAAATACCTAAGGTTAACGAACACACAGCAGAGCAGTTTCAAAGAGACGTTTCTCCTGGGGTTTAGACGCGATCTTACTGCTAATTCTTATGTGCCTGTATACGGCTGCAAATATCTCTTTCTACATTCTCCAAAGAAAGGTTTTCTGAACTGCCACATTCACACATGTGGTTAACTCTGTAAGTTCAATATACCCCTTGACATTCATTCTGCTAGATAGCTCCGTTTTTGGTCTAGAGCCAGATGTTTCTCATTACACCCTATTCTCCCATTCTCTCAGGAATATCGAAACGTGGCTTTTAGAAGAAACGTGTTTCTAACTCGCTGAATCTAAACATATAAGCAACTTCCTAAGGTGACCGAACATGCAGCAGAGCAGTTTGAAAGAGACGTTTCTCCGGTGGTTTAGACGTGATCTTCCCAATCATTCTTAAGTGCCTGTATATGGCTGGAAATATCTCTTTCTATATTCTCCAAAGAAAGGATTTCTGAACTGCTACATTCACACATCTGTTTACCTCTGTAAGTTTAATATACACCTTGACAATCATTGTGCTAGATAGCTCCATTTTTGATTTAGAGAAAGATATTTCTCATTACACCCTATGCTACCAATCACTCAGGAATTTCTAAACGCAGCTTTTAGAAGAAATGTGTTTCTAACTCGCTGAATCTAAACATAGATCCAACTTTCTAAGGTGAACAAACACACAGCAGAGCAGTCTGAAAGAGATGAGCTGAAATGCATTGAATGAATGAAATTCATGCATTGAATGAAACGAATGCATTGAATGAATGAATGAAAATAAATTGTTCCAGAGAGTCAGGAGGGTAAATTTAATTTTGGGTCCATGTGTTTTATGCTCGGTACTTTTAGTATATCCCCGTAGGTCTGTCAGTAGTGGTTGATTTGCCCGTTAGAGATAGTTGAGGTGGTACAACTTAGATAGCTACTAGTGATCATGCAGAAGGGATGGTACCTTGGACTGGAAGACTTTACAGAGCATAAGAATGACACTGTGTTTATTCCTGCAATTCTTCTGCGGTATCTTCTCTTCAGTAATGCTCATGCAAGGGGATGTGGTTTAGACGCGATCTTACCGCTAATTCTTATGTGCCTGCGTATGGCTGGAAATATCTCTTTCTAGATTCTCCAAAGAAAGGGTTTCTGAACTGCTACATTCACACATTTGTTTAACCATGTAAGTCGAATAAACACCTTGACAGTCATTCTGCTATATAGTTCTCTTTTTTTTTAGAGCCAGATATTTCTCATGTACTCTATACTACCATTCACTCAGGAATATCCAAACACAGCTTTTAGAAGAAACGTGTTTCTAACTCGCTGAATCTAAACATAGATGTAACATCCTAAGGTGAATGAACACACAACAGAGCAGTTTGAAAGAGACGAACTGAAATGCATTGAATGAATGAAATTCATTCATTCAATGAAATGAATGCATTGAATGAATGAATGAAAATTCATTATTCCTGGGAATAAGGAGGGTAAATTTAGTTTTGGATCCATGTGTTTGATACTTGGTACTTTTGGTATATCCCAATAGGTCTGCTCACTAGGGGTTTATTTGCCCGTTAGAGATGTTTGAGCTGGTACAACTTAGAGAGATGCTAGTAATCCTGCAGAAGGGATGGCACCTTGGACTGGAAGAGCTTACAGAGCATAAGAATGACACTGTGTTTATTTCTGCAATTCTTCTGTGGTATCTTCAGTAACGCACATGCAAGGGGATGTGGTTTAGACGCGATCTTACTCCTAATTCCTATGTGCCTGTATATGGCTGGATATATCTCTTTCTAGATTCTCCAAAGAAAGGGTTTCTGAACTGCTACATTCACCCATCTGTTTAACTCTGTGAGGTGAATATACACCTTGACAATCATTCTGCTAGATAGCTCCGTTTTTGTTCCAGAGCCAGATATTTCTCATTACACACTATACTCCCATTCAATCAGGAATATCCAAACGCAGCTTTTGGAAGAAGCGAGTTTCTAACTCAGTGAATCTAAACATAGATGCAACTTCCTAAGGTGAACGAACACAAAGCAGAGCAGTTTGAAAGAGACGTTTCTCCTGTGTTTTAGACCCGATCCTACCGCTAATTCTTATGTGCCTGTATATAACTGGAAATATCTCTTTCTAGTTTCTTCAAGGAAAAGTTTTCTGAACTGCTACATTCACACGTTTGTTTAACTCTGTAAGTTGAATATCCTCCTTGACAATAATTCTGCTAGATAGCTCCGTTTTTGTTTTAGAGCCAGATATTTCTCATTACACCCTAACGTCCCATTCACTCAGGAATATCCAAACGCAGCTTTTCGAAGAAACGTGTTTCTAACT
>NW_022438194.1:0-17533 GCF_009761245.1 Sapajus apella | reverse complement strand
AATCCCATTACTGGGTATATATCCAAAGGATTACAAATCGTTCTACTGTAAGGACACATGCACACGAATGTTCATTGCAGCACTGTTTACAATAGCAAAGACCTGGAACCAACCCAAATGCCCATCGACGATAGACTGGACAGGGAAAATGTGGCACATATACACCATGGAATATTATGCAGCCATCAAAAACGATGAATTTGGGTCCTTTGTAGGGACATGGATGAACCTGAAATCATCAGTCTCAGCAAGCTGATAGAAGAGCAGAAGATCAAACACCGCATGTTCTCACTCATAGGCGGGTGTTGAACAATGAGAACACATGGTCACAGGGAGGGGAGCACTACACACTGGGGTCAGTTGGGGGGCAATAGGCGAGGGACGGTGGGGAGTGGGAGCTGGGGAGAGATAGCAAGGGGAGAAATGCCAGATGTAGGCAATGGGGAGGAAGGCAACAAGTTACACTGCCACGTGGGTTCCTATGCAACAATTTTGCATGTTCTTCAAATCTACCCCAAAACCGAAAATGCAATATAATAAATACATGGAAAAAATAAAATAAAATAAAATAAAAAAAGAAGAAAGAAAGAGACGTTTCTCCTGTGGTTTAGACGCAATCTTACCACTAATACTTACGTGCCTGTATATGGCTGGAAATATCTCTATCCAGATTGTGGAAAGAAAGGGTTTCTGAACTGGTACCTTCACAGATCTGTTTAACTCTGTAAGTTGAAGATACACCTTGACAGTAATTCTGATTGATACCTCCGTAATTGTTGTAGAGCCAGATATTTCTCACTACACACGATACTCCCACTCATTCAGGAATATACCCACGCAGCTTTTAGAAGAAACGTGTTTCTAACTCGCTGAATCTAAACTTAGATGCAGCTTCCTAAGGTGAACGAACGCACAGCAGAGCATTTTGAAAGAGACGTTTCTCCTGTGGTTTAGACGCGATCTTACCGCTAATTCTTAGGTGCCTGAATATGGCTGGAAATATCACATTCTAGATTCTGCAAAGAAAGGGTTTCCGAACTGCTACATTCACACATCTGTTTAAGTTTGTAAGTTGAATATACCCGATGTCAATCTTTCTGCTAGAGAGCTCCGTTTCTGTTTTAGAGCCAGATATTTCTAATTACACCCTGTACTCCCGTTCACTCAGAAATATGCAAGCGCAGCGTGAAGAAGAACCGTGTTTCTAACTCGCTGAATCTGAACATATATGCAACTTCCTATGGTGAACGAACACACAGTAGAGCAGTTTGAAAGAGACGTTTCTCCTGTGGTTTAGACGCGATCTTACCGCTAATTCTTATGTGCCTGTATAAGGCTGGAAATATCTCTTTCTAGGTTCTCCAAAGAAAGAGTTTCTGAGCTGCTACATTCACACATCTATTTAGCTCTGTAAGTTGAATGTACACCTTGACAATCATTCTACTAGATAGCTCCGTTTTTGTTTTACAGCCAGATATTTCTCATTACACCCTGTACTCCCATTCACTCAGGAATATCCAAACGCAGCTTTTAGAAGAAACGTGTTTCTAACTCGCTGAATCTAAACATAGATGCATCGTGCTAAGGTGAACGAACATACAGCAGAGCTGTTTGAAAGAGACCTTTCTCCTTTTGTTTAGACGCCATCTTACCGCTAATACTTATGTGCTTGCATATGGCTGGAAGCATCTCTTTCTAGATTCTATAAAAAAAGGGTTTCTGAACTGGTACATTGACACATCTGTTTAAATCTGTAAGTTGAATATATACCTCGACAATCATTCTGCTAGATAACTCCATTTTTGTTTTAGAGCCAGATATTTCTCATTACACCCTGTACCCCCAATTACTCAGGAAAATCCAAACACAGCTTTTGCAAGAAACATTTTTCTATCTCGCTGAATCTAAACATAGATGCAACTTCCTCAGGTAAACGAACACACAGTAGAGGAGTTTGAAAGAGACGTTTCTCCTGTGGTTTATACACGATCTTACCTCAAATTATTATGTGCCTCTATACGGCTGTAAAGATCTCTTTCTAGATTCTGCAAAGAAAGTGTTTCTAAACTGCTACATTCCCACATCTGTTTAACTCTCTAAGGCGAATATACACGCTGACAATCATTCTGCTAGATAGGTCCATTTTCCTTTTAGAGCCAGATATTTGCCATTACACCTTGTACTCCAATTCACTCAGGAATATCCAAACGCAGATTTTAGAAGAAACGTGTTTCTAACTCGCTGATTCTAAACATAGATGCAACCTCCTAAGGTGAACGAACACAGAGCAGAGCAGTTTGAAAGAGTGGTTTCTCCTGTGGTTTAGACGTTATCTTGGTGCTAATACTTATCTGCCTGTATGTGGCTGGAAATATCTCTTTCTAGATTCTGCAAAGAAAGGGTTTCTAAGCTGCTACATTCACACCTCCGTTTAAATCTGTAAGTTGAATATACACCTTGACAATCATCCTGCTAGTTAGCCCCATTTTTGTTTTAGAGCCAGATATTTCTCATTACACTCTGTACTCCCATTCACTCCGAAATATCCAAACGCAGCTCTTAGAAGAAACATGTTTCTACCTCGCTGAATCTAAATATAGATGCAACTTCCTAAGTTGAACGAACACATAGCAGAGCAGTTTGAAAGAGAAGTTTCTCCTGTGGTTTAGACTCGACCTTACCGCTAATGCTTATGTGGCTGTATATGGTTTGAAATATCTCTTTCTAGATTCTTCAATGAAATGGTTTCTGAACTGCTACGTTCACACATCTGTTTAACTGTATAAGTTAGATATACACCTTGACAATCATTCTGCTAGATAGCTAAATTTTTGTTTTAGAGCCAAATATTTCTCATTACACTCTGTACTCCCATTCACTCAGAATTACCCAAACCGAGCTTTTACAAAAAACTTGTTTCTAACTCGATGAATCTAAACATAGATGCAACTTCCTAAGGTGAACGAACACACAGCAGAGCTGTTTGAAAGAGACGTTTCTCCTGTGGTTTAGACGCGATCTTACCGCTAATTCTTAAGTGCATGCATAGGGTTGGTAATATCTCTTTCTAGATTCTTCAATGAAAGGGTTTCTGATGTGCTACATTCACACATCTGTTTCACTCTGTATGTTGAACAAACACCTTGACAAACATTCTGCTAGATAGCTCCGTTTTTGTTTTAGAGCCAGATATTTCTCATTACTCCCTGCACCCCCATTCACTCAGGAATATACAAACGCAGCTTTTAGAAGAAACGTGTTTCTAACTCGGTGAATCTAAATATAGATGCAACTTCCTAAGGTGAACCAACACAGAGCAGAGCAGTTTGAAAGATACGTTTCTCCTGTGGTTTAGACGCGATCTTTCCGCTAATTCTATGTGCCTGTGTACAGCTGGAAATATCTCTTTCTAAATTCTGCAAAGAAAGGGTTTCTAAACTGCTACATTCACACATCTGTTTAACTCTGTAAGTTGAATATACACGTTGACAATCATTCTGCTTGATAGGTCCGTTTTTGTTTTATAGCCAGATATTTCTCATTACACAATGTATGCCCATTCACTCAGGAATATCCAAACGCAGCTTTTAGAAGAAACGTGTTTCTAACTCGCTGTATGTAAACATAGCTGCAACTTCCTAAGGTGAACAAACACGCAGCAGAGCAGTTTGAAAGAGACGTTTCTCCTGTGGTTTAGACACGATCTTACCGCTAATTCTTATGTGTCTGTATATGGTTGGAAATATCTCTTTCTAGATTATTCAGTGAAAGGGTTTCTGAGCTGCTACGTTCACAAATCTGTTTAACTCTGTAAGTTGAATATAAACCTTGACAATCATTCTGCTAGATAGCTCGGTTTTTGTTTTAGATCCAGATATTGTTCATTACCCCCTGTATTCCCATTCACTCAGGAATAAAAACGCATTTTTAGAAAAAACGTGTCTCTAACTCGCTGAACCTAAACATAGATGCAACTTCCTAAGGTGAACGAACACACAGCAGAGTGGTTTGAAAGAGACATTTCTTCTGTGGTTTAGACCTGGTCTAAAAGCTAATTCTTATGTGCTTGTATAGGGCTGGAAATATCTCTTTCTACTTTCTCCAAAGAAAGGGTTTCTGAACTGCTACATTCACACATCTGTTTAACTCTTTAAGTTGAATATACACCTTGACAATCATTATACTATATAGCTCCGTTTTGTTTTAGTGCCAGATATTTCTCATTATACTTCGTACCCCCATTCAGTCAGAAATACCCAAACGGAGCTTTTAGAAGAAACGTGTTTTACCTAGCTGAATCTAAACATATATGTAACTTGCTAAGGTGAACGAACACACGGCAGAGCAGTTTGAAAGACACGTTTCTCCTGTGGTTTATACGCGATCTTACTGCTAATTCTTATGTGCCTCTGTATGGAATGAAATATCTCTTTCTAGATTCATCAATGAAAGGTTTTCTGAACTGCTATGTTCACACATCTGTTTAACTCTGTAAGTTGAATATACACCTTGACAATAATTCTGCTAGATAGCTCCGTTTTAGTTTTAGATGCATATATTGTTCATTACACCCTGTACTCCCATTAAATCAGGAATATGCATACGCATTTTTAGAAGAAACGTGTCTCTAACTCGCTGAATCTAAGCATAGATGCAACTTCCTAAGTTGAACAAACACAGTGCAGAGCATTTTGAAAGAGACGTTTCTCCTGTGGCTTAGACGCGATCTTACCGCAAATTCTTATGGGTCTGTATAAGGCTGGAATATGCCTTTCTAGATTGGACAAAGAATGGGGTTTTAAACTGCTACATTCACACATCTGTTTAACTCAGTAAGTTGAATAGACACGTTGACAATCATTCTGCCAGATACGTCCATTTTTGTTTTAGAGCCAGATATTTCTCATTTCACCCTTTAGCACCCATTCACTCAGGAATATCCAAATGCACCTTTTAGAATAAACGTGTTTCTAACTCGCTGAATCTAAACATAGATGAAACTTCCTAAGGTGAACGAACACACAGCAGAGCAGTTTGAAAGAGACGTTTCTCCTGTGGTTTAGACGCGATCTTATCGCTAATTCTTACGTGCTTTTATAAGGCTGGAAATATCTATTTGTAGATTCTGCAAAGAAAGGGTTTCTGAAGTGCTACATTCACACATCTGTATAACTCTGTAAGTTGAATATACACCTTGACAATCATTCTGTTAGATACCTCCGTTTTTGTTTTACAGCCAGATATTTCTCATTACACCCTGTACTCGCATTCACTCAATAATATCCAAACGCAGCTTTTAGAAGAAACGTGTTTCTAACTCGCCGAATCTAAACATAGATGCAACTTCCTAAGGTGAACGAACACACAGCAGAGCACTTTGAAGGAGACGTCTCTCCTGTGGTTTAGACGTGATCTTACACCTAGTTCTTATTTGTCTCTTTACGGATGGAAATATCTCTTTCTACATTCTCCAAAGAACGGTTTTCTGAAATGCAACATTCACACACCTGTTTAACTCTGTAAGTTGAATACACACCTTGACAATGATTCTGCTAGATAGCTCCGTTTTTGTTTTAGATCCAGATATTTCTCATTATATCCTGTACTCCCATTCACTCCGCAATATCCAAACGCAGCTTTTAGAAGAAACGTGTTTCTAACTCGCTGAATCTAAACACAGTTGGAACTTCCTAAGGTGAACGAACGCACAGCAGAGCAGTTTGAAAGAGACGTTTCTCCTGTGGTTTAGACTTGATCATACACCTAATTCTTATGTGCCTCTTTACGGCTGGAAATATCTCATTCTAGATTCTGCAAGGAAAGGATTTCTGAAATGCTACATTCACATGTCTGTTTTTTCTGTAAGTTGAACAAACACCTTGATAATCATTCTGCTAGATAGCTCCGTTTTTGCTTTAGAGCCAGATATTTCTCATTATACTTTGTACTCCCATTCACTCAGAAATTTCCAAACGGAGCTTTTAGAATAAACGTGTTTCTGAATCGCTGAATCTAAACATAGATGCAACTTGATAAGGTTAACGAACTCACAGCAGAGCAGTTTGAAAGAGAAGTCTCTCCTGTGGTTTAGACACTAGCTTACCGCTAATTCTTTATTTTTTTTCCCATTTATTTGTTTTATTGCATTTTAGGTTTTGGGGTACATGTGAAGAACATGCAAAATTGTTGCATAGGAACACACGTGGCAGTGTGATTTGCTGCCTTCCTCCCCATCACCTACATCTGGCATTTCTCCCCTTGCTATCTCTCCCCAGCTTCCCACCCCCCACCGTCCCTCCCCTATTTCCCCCCAACTGACCCCAGTGTGTAGTGCTCCCCTCCCTGTGTCCATGTGTTCTCATTGTTTAACACCCGCCTATGAGTGAGAACATGCGGTGTTTGATCTTCTGGTCTTCTGTCAGTTTGCTGAGAATGATGGTTTCCAGGTTCATCCATGTCCCTACAAAGGACCCAAACTCATCGGTTTTGATGGCTGCATAATATTCCATGGTGTATATGTGCCACATTTTCCCTATCCAGTCTATCGTCGATGGGCATTTGGGTTGGTTCCAGGTCTTTGCTATTGTAAACAGTGCTGCAATGAACATTCGTGTGCATGTGTCCTTATAGTAGAACGATTTGTAATCCTTTGGATATATACCCAGTAATGGGATTGCTGGGTCAAATGGAATTTCTATTTCTAGGTCCTTGAGGAATCGCCACACTGTCTTCCACAATGGTTGAACTAATTTACACTCCCACCAACAGTGCAAAAGTGTTCCTATTTCTCCACATCCTCTCCAGCATCTGTTGTCTCAAGATTTTTTAATGATCGCCATTCTAACCGGCGTGAGATGGTAACTCAGTGTAGTTTTGATTTGCATTTCTCTGATGACCAGTGATGATGAGCATTTTTTCATATGTTTGTTGGCCTCACGTATGTCTTCTTTTGTAAAGTGTCTGTTCATATCCTTTGCCCACTTTTGAATGGGCTTGTTAGTTTTTTTCTTGTAAATCTGTTTTAGTTCTTTGTAAATTTTGGATATCAGCCCTTTGTCAGATGGGTAAACTGCAAAAATTTTTTCCCAATCTGTTGGTTGCCGATTCACTCTAATGATTGTTTCTTTTGCTGTGCAGAAGCTGTGGAGTTTGATTAGGTCCCATTTGTCTATTTTGGCTTTTGTTGTCAATGCTTTTGGTGTTTTACTCATGAAGTCCTTGCCTACACCTACGTCCTGAATGGTTTTGCCTAGATTTTCTTCTAGGGTTTTTATGGTGTTAGGTCTTATGTTTAAGTCTTTAATCCATCTGGAGTTAAATTTAGTGTAAGGTGTCAGGAAGGGGTCCAGTTTCTGCTTTCTGCACATGGCTAGCCAGCTTTCCCAACACCATTTATTGAACAGGGAATCCTTTCCCCATTGCTTGTTTTTGTCTGGTTTGTCAAAGATCAGATGGTTGTAGATATGTTGTGTTGCCTCCGAGACCTCTGTTCTGTTCCATTGGTCTATATCTCTGTTTTGGTACCAGTACCATGCTGTTTTGATTACTGTAGCCTTGTAGTATAGTTTGAAGTCTGGTAGTGTGATGCCCCCCGCTTTGTTCTTTTTGCTTAGAATTGACTTGGCTATGCGGGCTCTCTTTTGGTTCCATATGAAGTTTAAGGTGGTTTTTTCCAGTTCTGCAAAGAAGGTCATTGGTAGCTTGATGGGGATAGCATTGAATCTGTAAATTACTTTGGGCAGTATGGCCATTTTCACGATATTAATTCTTCCTAACCATGAACATGGGATGTTTCTCCATCTGTTTGTGTCCTCTCTTATTTCGTTGAGCAGTGGCTTGTAGTTCTCCTTGAAGAGGTCCTTTACATTCCTTGTTAGTTGTATTCCTATGTATTTTATTCTCTTTGTGGCAATTGTGAATGGAAGTTTGTTCTTGATTTGGCTCTCTTTAAGTCTGTTACTGGTGTATAGGAATGCATGTGATTTTTGCACATTGATTTTGTATCCTGAGACTTTGCTGAACTTGCTTATGAGTTTCAGGAGGTTTGGGGCTGAGACGATGGGGTCTTCTAGATATACAATCATGCCGCTAATTCTTATGTGCCTGCATATGGTTAGATTTTTCTCTTTCTAGATTCTTCAATGAAAGGGTTTCTGAACTGCTAAATTTGCATATCTGTTTAAATCTGTAAGTTGAATATACACCTTGACAATCAGTCTGCTAGATAGCTCCGTTTTTGTTTTAGAGCCAGATATGTCTCATTACACCCTGTACTCCCAATCACTAAGGAATATCCAAACACAACTTTTACAAGAAACATGTTTCTAACTCGATGAATCTAAACATGGATGCAACTTCCCAAGGTGAACAAACACCCAGCAGAGCAGTTTGAAATAGACGTTTCTCATGTGGTTTAGACGCGATCTTACCACTAATGCTTATGTGCCTGTACATGGCTGGAAATATCTCTATCTAGATTCTGCAAAGAAAGTGTATCTGAATTGCTACATTCACACATCTGTTTAACTCTGTAAGCTGAATAAACCCCTTGACAATCATTCGGCTACATAGCTCCGTTTTTGTTTTATCCAGATATTTCTCATTACACCATGTACTGCCATTCACTCTGAAGTATCCAAACGCAGTTTTAGAAGAAACGTGTTTTTAACTCGCTGAACCTAAACCTACATGCAACTGCCTAAGGGGAACGAACACACAGCAGAGCAGTTTGATACAAACGTTTCTCCTGTGATTCAGACGCCATCTTACCACTAATTCTTATGTGCCTGTATATGGCAGGAAATATCTCTTTCTAGAATCTCCAAAGAAAGGTTTTCTGAACTGCAACAATTACACACCTGTTTAACTCTGTACGTTGAATATACACCTTGATAATCATTCTGCTACATACCTCCGTTTTCGTTTTAGATCAATATATTTCTCATTACACCCTGTACTCCCATTCACTCAGAAATATCCAAACGCAGCTTTTACAGGGAACGTGTTTCTATCTCTCTAAATCTAAACATATATTCAACATCCTAAGGTGAACGACACACAGCAGCGCAGTTTGAAAGAGACGTTTCTCTTGTGGTTTAGATGCGATCTTACGGCTAATTCTTATGTGCCTGTATAAGGCTGGAAATATCTCCTTCCAGATTCTCCAAAGAAAGGGTTTCTGAAGTGCAACATTCACACATCTGTTTAACGCTGTAAGTTGAATACACACCTTGACAATCATTCTGCTAGATAGTTCCGTTTTTTTTAGATCCAGATGTCTCTCATTACACCCTGTACTCCCATTCACTCTGGAATATCCAAAAGTAGCTTTTAGAAGAAACGTGTTTCTAACTCGCTGAATCTAAACATAGATGTACCTTCGTAAGGTGAACGAACAGACAGCAGAGTAGTTTGAAAGAGACGTTTCTCCTGTGGTTTAGACGAGATCTTACCACTAATTCTCATGTGCCTGCATATGGCTGGAAATATCTCTTTCTAGATGCTCCAAAGAAAGAGTTTCTGAACTGCTACATTGACACATTTGTTTAACTCTGTAAGTTGAATATATACCTTGACAATCATTCTGCTAGATAGATCCGTTTTTGTTTTAGAACCAGATATTTTTCATTACACCCTGTACTCCCATTCACTCAGGAATATACAAACAAAAGTTTAATGGGAAACATGCTTCTAACTCGTTGAATCAAAACATACATAAAACTTCCTAAGGTGAACGAACACACAGCAGAGCAGTTTGAAAGAAAGGATCTCCTGTGGTTTAGGCGAGACCTTACCGCAAATTCTTGTATACCTGTATATGGATCTACATATCTCTTTCTAGATTCTCCAAAGAAAGGGTTTCTGAACTGTAACATTCAGACATCTGTTTAACTCTGTACGTTGAATACACACCTTGACAATCATTCTGCTAGATAGCTCCGTTTTTGTTTTAGATCCAGATATTTCTTATTACACCCTGTACTACCATTCACTCAGGAATATCGAAACGCAGCTTTTAGAAGAAGCGTGTTTCTAACTCGCTGTTTCTAAACATAGATGCAACTTCCTAAGGTGAAGGATCACACAGCAGAGCAGTTTGAAAGAGACGTTTCTCTTGTGGTTTAGACGTGATCTTACCACTAATTCTCATGTGCCTGTATATGGTTGGAAATATCTCTTTCTAGATCCTCCATAGAAAGGGTATGTGAACTGTTGCATTCACACATCTGTTTAACTCTGTAAGTTGAATATACACCTTGACAACCATTCTGGCAAACAGCTAATTTGTTGTTTTAGAGCCAGATATTTCTCATTACACACTGCACTCCCATTCAGTCAGGAATATTCAAACGGAGCTTTTAGAAGAAACGTGTTTCTAACTCCCTGAATCTAAACATAGATGTAACTTACTAAGGTGAACGAAGACACAGCAGAGCAGTTTGAAAGAGCCGTTGCTCCTATGGTTAGACGTGAGCTTACCGCTAATTCTTATGTGCCTGTAAATGGTTGGAAATATCTCTTTCTATATTCTCCAAAGAAAGGGTTTCTGAACTGCTACATTCACACGTCTGTTTAACTGTGTCAGTTGAATATACACCTTCACAATCATTCTGCTAGTTATCTCCATTTTTCTTTTAGAGCCAGATATTTCTCGTTACATCCTATACTCCCATTCACTCAGGATTATCCAAAGGCAGCTTTTAGAAGAAACGTGTTTCTAACTCGCTGAATCTAGACATAGATGCAACTTCCTAAAGTGAAATGACACAGAGCAGAGCAGTTTCAACGAGACGTTTTTCCTGGGGTTTAGACGCGATCTTACCGCCAATTGTTATATGCCTGTATACGGCTGGAAATATCTCTTTCTAAATTCCCCAAGGAAAGGGTTTGTGAACCACTCTATGCACATATCTGTTTAACTCTGTAAGTTGAATGTACATCTCGACAATCATTCTGTTGGTAAGTAGGATTTTGTTTTACAGCCAGTTATTTCTCATTGCACACTATACTCCCATTCACTCATGAATATCCAAACGCAACTTTTAGAAGAAATGTGTTTCTAAATCGCTGAATCTAAACATAGATGGATCTTCTTTAGGTGAAGTGATACACAGCAGACCAGTTTGAATGAGACGTTTCTCCTGTGATTTAGACGCGATCTTACCGCTATTTCTTGTGAGCATGTATATGGCTGGAAATATCTCTTTTCAGATTCTCCAAAGAAAGGGTTCTCACCTGTTACATTCACACATCTGTTTACCTCTGTAAGTTGAATATACACCTTAACAATCATTCTGCTATATAGCTCCGTTTTTGTTTTAGAACCAGATATTTCTCATTGCACCCTATACTACCATTCAATCAGTAATATCCAAAGGCAGCTTTTAAAAGAAAAGTGTTTCTAACTCGCTGAATCTAAACATGGATGCAACTTCCTAAGGTGAAGTGACACACAGCAGAGCAGTTTGAACGAGACGTTTCTCCTGTGGTTTAGACGGGATCTTACAGCTCATTTTTATGTGCTTGTATGTGGCTGGAAATATCTCTTTCTAGATTCTCCAAAGAAAAGGTTTCTGAACTGCTACGTTCACACATCTGTTTATCTCTGTAATTTGAATATACACCTTGAAAATCATTCTGCTAGATAGCTCCGTTTTTGTTTTGGAGCCAGAGATTTCTAATTACACCCTGCACTCCCATTCATTCAGGAATATCCAATCGCAGCTTTTAGAAGAAACGTGTTTCTAACTCGCTGAATCTAAACATAGATGCAACTTCCTAAGGTAACGAACCCACAGCAGACCAGCTTGAAAGAGACGTTACTCCTGTGGTTTAGACGTAATCTTACCTCTAATTCTTATGTTCCTTTTCATGGCTGGAAATATCTCTTTCTAGATTCTCCAAAGATGGGGTTTCTGAACTGCTGCATTGACACATATGTTTACCTCCGTAAGTTGAATACACACCTTGACAATCACTCTGCCACATAGCTCTGTTTTTGTTTTAGAGCCAGATATTTCCCATTACACCCTGTATTCCCATTCAATCAGGAATATCCAAACGCAGCTTTTTTTTTTCTTTTTTTTTTTTGAGTCGGAGTTTCGTTCTTTTTACCCAGGTTGGAGTGCGATGGCGCAATCTCAGCTCACCGCAACCTCCGACTCCTGGTTTTAGGCAATTCTCCTGCCACAGCCTCCTGAGTAGCTGGGATTACAGGCACGCGCCACCATGCCCAGCTAATTTTTTGTATTTTTAGTAGAGACGGGGTTTCACAATTTTAATCAGGATGCTATCGATTACTTGACCTCGTGATCCACCCACCTCGGCCTCCCAAAATGCTGGCATTACAGTTATGACCCACCGGGCATGGCCCAGCCAAACGCAACTTATAGAAGAATCGTGTTTCTAACTCGTGGAATCTAAACAGAGATGTAACTTCCTAAGTTGAAGTGACACACGGCAGAACAGTTTGAAGGAGACGTTTCTCTTGTGGTTTAGACGCGATCTTACCGCTAATTCTTATGTGCTTGTAAATGGCTTAAAATATCCCTTTCTAGATTCTCCAAAAAAAAGCGTTTATGAACTGCTCCCTTCACACATCTGTTTACCTCTGTACGTTGAATATACACCTTGACTGTCATTGTGCTAGATATCTCCGTTTTTGTTTTACAGCCAGATATTTCTCATTAAACCCTGTACTCCCATTCACTCAGGTGTATTCAAAAGCAGCTGTTAGAAGAAACGTATATCTAACTCGCTGAATCGAAACATAGATGCAACTTCCTAAGGTGAACGAACACACAGTAGAGCAGTTTGAAATAGACGTTTCTTCTGTGGTTTAGACGCGATCATACTGCTAATTCTTAAGTGCCTGTATATGCCTGGAAATATATATTTCTAAATTCTCCAAGGAAAGGGTTTCTGAACTGCTACATTCACACATCTGCTTAATTCTGTAAGTTGAATATACAGCTTGACAATCATTGTGCTAGATGCTCCGTTTTTGTTTTAGAGCCACATATATCACAATACACCTGTACTCCCATTCACTCAGGAATATCGAAACGCAGCCTTTAGAATAAACTTGTTTCTAACTCGCTGAATCTAAACATAGATGCAACTTCCTAAGGTGAACGAACACACAGCAGAGCAGTTTGAAAGAGACGTTTCTCCTGTGGTTTAGACGCGATCTTACCGCTAATTCTTTTGTGCCAGTATATGACTGGTAATATCCCTTTCTAGATTCTCCAAAGAAAGGGTTCTCAACTGTTACATTAACACATCTGTTTCACTCTGTAACTTGAATATACATATTGACAATAATTCTGCTATATACCTCCGCTATTCTTTCAGAGCGAGATATTTCTCATTACACCCTGTACTCCCATTCACTCAGCAATATCCAAACGCAGCTTTTAGAAGAAACGTGTTTCTAACTCGCTGAATCTAAACATGGATGCAACTTCCTAAGAGGAATTGACACACAGCAGAGCAGTTTGAAAGAGACGTCTCTCCTGTGGTTTGGATGAGATCTTACCGCTATCTCTTATGTTCTTGTAAATGCCTGGAAATATCTCTTTCCAGATTCTCCAAAGAAAGGGTTTCTGGACTTCTGCATTCACACATCTGCTTACCTCTGTAAATTGAATACACACCTTGACAATCATTCTGCTAGATAGCTCCGTTTCTTTTTAGAGCCAGATACTTCTCATTACACCCTGTACTCCCATTCACTCAGAAATATCCAAACGCAGCTTTTAGAAGAAACGTGTTTCTACCTCGCTGAATCTAAACATAGATGCAGCTTCCTAAGGTGAAAGAACACACAGCAGAGCTGTTTGAAAGAGACGTTTCTCCTGTGGTTTAGACACGATCTTACCACTAATTCTTATGTGCCTGTATATGGCTGGGAATATCTCTTTCTAGATTCTCCAAAGAAAGGGGTTCTGAATTGCTATATTCACACATATGTTTTACTCTGTAAGTTGAATAAAAACCTTGACAATCATTCTACTGGATAGATCCGTTTTGTTTTAGAGCCAGATATTTCTCATTACACTCTGTACTCACATTTACTCAGAAATATCCATAGGGAGCTTTTAGAAGAAATGTGTTTCTAACTCTCTGAATGTAAACATAGATGCAGCTTTCTAAGGTGAACAAAGACATAGCAGAGCAGTTTGAAAGAGACTTGTCTCCTGTGGTTTAGAACCGATCTTACCGTTAATTCTTATGATCCTGTACATGGCTGGAAGTATGTCTTTCTAGATTCTCCAAAGAAAGAGTTTCTGAACTGCTACATTCACATATCTGTTTAACTCTGTAAGCAGAATATACACCTTGACAATCATTCTGCTAGATATCTCCGTTTTTGTTTTAGAGCCAGATATTTCTCATTACACCCTATATTCCCATTCACTCAGGAATATCCAAATGCAGCTTTTCGAAGAATCGTGTTTCTAGCTCGCTGAATCTAAACATAGATGACACTTCCTAAGGTGAACGAAAACACAGCAGAGCAGTTTGAAAGACACGTTTCTCCTGTGGTTCAGCCGGGACATTACCACTAATTCTTTTGTGCCTTTATATGGCTGGAAATATCTCTTTCTACATTCGCCAGAGAAAGAGTTTCTGAACTCCTACATTCATACACCTGCTTAACTTGCAAGGTGAGATTACACCTTGGCAATCATTCTGCTAGATAGCAACGTTTTTATTTTACAGCTAGACATTTCTCTTTACACCCTTTACTCCAATTCACTCAGGAACATCCAAACGGAGCTTTTAGAAGAAACGTGTTTCTAACTCTCTGAATCTAAACATAGATGCAACTTCCTAAGTTGAACGAACACACAGCAGAGCAGTTTGAAAGAGATGTTTCTCCTGTGCTTTACAGGCGATCTTACCGTTAATACTTATGTGCCTGCATATGGCTGGAAATATCTCTTTCTAGATTCTCCAAAGAAAGGGTTTCTGAACTGCTACATTCACACATCTGTTTTTCTCTGTAAGCTGAATACACACCTTGACAATCATTCTGGTAGATAGCTCCGTTTTTGTTTTAGAGCCAGGTATTTCTCATTACACCCTGGATTCCCATTCATTTAGGAATATCCAAACGCAGCTTTTCGAAGAAACGTGTTTCTAACCCGCTGAATCTAAACATAGATGCAAATACCTAAGGTTAACGAACACACAGCAGAGCAGTTTCAAAGAGACGTTTCTCCTGGGGTTTAGACGCGATCTTACTGCTAATTCTTATGTGCCTGTATACGGCTGCAAATATCTCTTTCTACATTCTCCAAAGAAAGGTTTTCTGAACTGCCACATTCACACATGTGGTTAACTCTGTAAGTTCAATATACCCCTTGACATTCATTCTGCTAGATAGCTCCGTTTTTGGTCTAGAGCCAGATGTTTCTCATTACACCCTATTCTCCCATTCTCTCAGGAATATCGAAACGTGGCTTTTAGAAGAAACGTGTTTCTAACTCGCTGAATCTAAACATATAAGCAACTTCCTAAGGTGACCGAACATGCAGCAGAGCAGTTTGAAAGAGACGTTTCTCCGGTGGTTTAGACGTGATCTTCCCAATCATTCTTAAGTGCCTGTATATGGCTGGAAATATCTCTTTCTATATTCTCCAAAGAAAGGATTTCTGAACTGCTACATTCACACATCTGTTTACCTCTGTAAGTTTAATATACATCTTGACAATCATTGTGCTAGATAGCTCCATTTTTGATTTAGAGAAAGATATTTCTCATTACACCCTATGCTACCAATCACTCAGGAATTTCTAAACGCAGCTTTTAGAAGAAATGTGTTTCTAACTCGCTGAATCTAAACATAGATCCAACTTTCTAAGGTGAACAAACACACAGCAGAGCAGTCTGAAAGAGATGAGCTGAAATGCATTGAATGAATGAAATTCATGCATTGAATGAAACGAATGCATTGAATGAATGAATGAAAATAAATTGTTCCAGAGAGTCAGGAGGGTAAATTTAATTTTGGGTCCATGTGTTTTATGCTCGGTACTTTTAGTATATCCCCGTAGGTCTGTCAGTAGTGGTTGATTTGCCCGTTAGAGATAGTTGAGGTGGTACAACTTAGATAGCTACTAGTGATCATGCAGAAGGGATGGTACCTTGGACTGGAAGACTTTACAGAGCATAAGAATGACACTGTGTTTATTCCTGCAATTCTTCTGCGGTATCTTCTCTTCAGTAATGCTCATGCAAGGGGATGTGGTTTAGACGCGATCTTACCGCTAATTCTTATGTGCCTGCGTATGGCTGGAAATATCTCTTTCTAGATTCTCCAAAGAAAGGGTTTCTGAACTGCTACATTCACACATTTGTTTAACCATGTAAGTCGAATAAACACCTTGACAGTCATTCTGCTATATAGTTCTCTTTTTTTTTAGAGCCAGATATTTCTCATGTACTCTATACTACCATTCACTCAGGAATATCCAAACACAGCTTTTAGAAGAAACGTGTTTCTAACTCGCTGAATCTAAACATAGATGTAACATCCTAAGGTGAATGAACACACAACAGAGCAGTTTGAAAGAGACGAACTGAAATGCATTGAATGAATGAAATTCATTCATTCAATGAAATGAATGCATTGAATGAATGAATGAAAATTCATTATTCCTGGGAATAAGGAGGGTAAATTTAGTTTTGGATCCATGTGTTTGATACTTGGTACTTTTGGTATATCCCAATAGGTCTGCTCACTAGGGGTTTATTTGCCCGTTAGAGATGTTTGAGCTGGTACAACTTAGAGAGATGCTAGTAATCCTGCAGAAGGGATGGCACCTTGGACTGGAAGAGCTTACAGAGCATAAGAATGACACTGTGTTTATTTCTGCAATTCTTCTGTGGTATCTTCAGTAACGCACATGCAAGGGGATGTGGTTTAGACGCGATCTTACTCCTAATTCCTATGTGCCTGTATATGGCTGGATATATCTCTTTCTAGATTCTCCAAAGAAAGGGTTTCTGAACTGCTACATTCACCCATCTGTTTAACTCTGTGAGGTGAATATACACCTTGACAATCATTCTGCTAGATAGCTCCGTTTTTGTTCCAGAGCCAGATATTTCTCATTACACACTATACTCCCATTCAATCAGGAATATCCAAACGCAGCTTTTGGAAGAAGCGAGTTTCTAACTCAGTGAATCTAAACATAGATGCAACTTCCTAAGGTGAACGAACACAAAGCAGAGCAGTTTGAAAGAGACGTTTCTCCTGTGTTTTAGACCCGATCCTACCGCTAATTCTTATGTGCCTGTATATAACTGGAAATATCTCTTTCTAGTTTCTTCAAGGAAAAGTTTTCTGAACTGCTACATTCACACGTTTGTTTAACTCTGTAAGTTGAATATCCTCCTTGACAATAATTCTGCTAGATAGCTCCGTTTTTGTTTTAGAGCCAGATATTTCTCATTACACCCTAACGTCCCATTCACTCAGGAATATCCAAACGCAGCTTTTCGAAGAAACGTGTTTCTAACT
>NW_022438193.1:6759-17695 GCF_009761245.1 Sapajus apella | reverse complement strand
GCGTCCTGGATCCAGTGTCCCATAGGTCACCCCAGGCTTGACCATGTAGTGGACTCTGGCTTCCAGAAGGCCTGGATAGGGCAAGCCTCTGCTTGTGCCACTTTTGCTACCTCCCTGTTGGCCAAAGTGCCTCATGAGGCCAAGGACAGATGCCAGGTGCAGTGAGCTGCTGCCCTATGCTGGGAGGAGCACAGTCACATGGCAGAGGCTGTGCACACCAGCAAGGGAGGGGGCAGCCAGCAGTGGCAGCCTGGCTCTAGGGTTCAGGTCCTCGGGTTGAGAAGGCACAAGCTGGAGATCAGGGCAGTGTGGCGGAGGTGGGTGCTTGCTTTAGCCGGGTGGTCCCAACACCAGAACCCAGCTCAGGGATGTAGGGAAAGGGCCTATGGCCGGTGGGTACTCTGGGAGCTTGAGCTGGGGTGGGTTGGGAAGCGAGTGGGAAGCACAGCACAGGCCCTGCCAGTCACCTGGGTGATGTGTGAGGAGCAGGTGGAACTTGTCCCAGAGTGGGGGCCCCAGTGCTGTGCAGACCAGCTATGTCGGGATACCTGGATATAGGAAGCTGGAGATGAAACTTCAGAACTGTCACTGCATGGATATTTCAAACCATGAGAATTTTTGTAAAACCCTGTAAGGGGTGGTGTCAGGACAGAGTTGAGGGCTCCCACCCCCTATCTGAGCAGTGTCACATCTGTAATTTAGAATTTTTAACTTCTTTTTTTTAAATTTTTTTTATTTTTATTGCATTTTAGGTTTTGGGGTACCTGTGAAGAATTTTTTAGTAGCTATGTTAAAAGATAAAATGAACTTCAGTAATACATTTTAAGCAACCAAATATACAAAATATTACCACTTCCAATTGTATTCAAGTTGCCTTTTGAAAAACAATGTGGCATTTTTGCATTATTTTATTACAAAATCTCCTAAATCCTGTGAGTATTTGATACTTGTAACACATCTCAATTCAGAGCAGCCACCTTCCAAGAACTCAGGGGCTGGTGGCAGCCATGTGGGACAGAGCAGCTGTGGGGATAGGGCAGAGGAGTGCGAGGGCAGGGGCCGGAGCCCAGTCAGCCCACAGAACCCCGGAAGGACTTGAGGGAGGGATGGTGAGAGAGCCAAGGAACTTCCCTGCCCCGTGGGGTAAACTGCTGGGTGAGTCAGGGCCTCAGGAAGGGCTGCACTTCCAAGAATGGAGGTGGAGGAGAGGTGGGGGTGGGGCTGGCAGGAAGAGGGCCTTGCTGGCTAAGGGCTGAGCCTCCCCAGGGAGAAGATCAGGGCAGCCCAGCAGAGTCCTGCTGGGAAGAGGCCTCACTGAGAGAGCCCATACCCCAGCCCCACCTCACAGGGGATGAAGTCTGGAGAGTATAGATGGGGGACCTAGGGTGGCAGGACAGACTCAGAGCTGGGACAGGGACCCTGTACCGGGGGCAGTGTCCTGGAACTGGCCCTCAGCTCCTGGCTTCACCTGCACAGGATGGAGGAGCTGTGCCTGCATCCCGCTGGCCACCAGGTGTACTTTGGCCAGATGCTACGCATGTGTGATGACATCAGTTTCCCACTGGGTGAGTGGGGCCCTCCCTGGTATGGTGCGGAGGGGTGCTGGGCCTGGGCCTCATGGCGCATCTCCCCAATACAGGCCAGGCCGGCTACGCCGTGTACAAGTATGTGCCCTACAACCTGGTGATGGACGCACTGCCCTACCTATCCCGCCGCGCCGTGGAGAACAGCAGCCTCATGAAGGGTGCCCATTGGGAGTGGCAGCTGCTGTGGCTGGAGCTCTTGTGGCGGTTTCAAATTGGCAGCTTCTTCCATCGCCCCGCCTAGCACCTGAGAGCCCACCCTCAGCCTCCAGGCACCCCAGCTGTGGCCTCCAGGCACCCTCGCCCCTCCACACTGTCACCACAGCTGTAGCCAACCCAATCCTCACACAGATTCACCTTTTTTCACCCCACACTTCAGAGCTACTGGATGTGGGCCAGGTACCTCCCAGTCCCACCCAGGGTGTGGGCGGAACCTGATACCTGCCTGGGAAAGCCAGTGGGACTTGTAGGAAACTCTCCTTGGATGTGTGGGCCCAAGCCCCTACCTCCATGACCCACATGTCCTTGGACCTAGAGGATTGTCTGCCTTCTGCCAGGGGCAGCCCACAGAGCTTGAGCCTCTTGGGGAGCAGTGGCCAGGCTGGGGAGGCCTGCCTGGTCAATAAACCACTGTTCCTGCAGCTGAGAGCCCTGTTCCCACACAGGGTCAGCTCTGGACAGCAAGAGGGAGGGGCTCAGACAGGGTCCCAGAACTCTCAGCCCAGACTCTGGTCTCCAGCATCAACTGTTCCTGGAGGCTAGGCCCCGTGCAGACCTTGCCACCCAGGGTGCTGACTCCACAACTCAGGATCCAGCAGGGCCCCTGGGCTCAGGGCAGCATGGAGGGGACTCATGCAGATGCAGAGGCCAAGCTCCCCAGGTGGGCCTGACACCCCTCCCCCTGGGGCTCCCCCTCAGACTATTCCCTGCCGTCCGGAGTCCTCTACACCGCCCCCCCCACCCCCACCCCCGCCCACCACCACCACCACCACCACCACCACCACCACCACCACAACCACAACAACCATGACCTGCATCAGGCTCCTCCTAGTGGTTCCCACAGGACACTGACCAGGCTGCGGCAAGTACACACTCAGTCCCCTGCCTTCTCCCAAACTCTCTAGCCCCCAGCCCCACGAAGCAGGCTGGATGTGGTCCTCAGGCCCTGGGGCTTGGGTGGGATCCCCATGCAGATGGTAGTGACAGCATCCTGGGACCAGGGCTGGGGCAGGTAAGGCCTGGAGGCTCCCAGTCTCCATAAAGGGGGAGGGGTGGTGGGCTGGGCACACAGCCCAGGAAGGGACCCCCAGGCAGGGTCCTCTGCTGCAGCAGAGGTGGGGGCCCTACCAGGGCTCTGGTTATGGCAGAACCCACAGCTGTCACACAAGCCACATGCAGGCCACACTGAGGCATCTTTATTTCTCTGAGTCACACAGAACTTGGGCCTTGGAGCCTCTTCTGCTTGGAGGCTGCAGCTGCCAAGGGAGTGGCTGAGACCAGAACAAGCACTCAGGTGGGCCCCAGTGCAGGTTGGGATGTGCCCCGCAGAGTGAAAAGGTGTGAGAACCCCCATGCCCAATCTGCCTGGCCCTGAGGCAGACAGTGGCAGGCTGGGCCCGCCTCCCTTTTATGAGACCATCCTACCATTTGGCAGAAAGTCCCAGATGAAGGTGGGGACAGGCAGCCAGGGTCCACCTGGCCTCTCCTCAGCAGGGAGACCCCTGCAGGCAGCTGCGAAGGCAGTGGCCAAAGGTCAAGAAGATGAACTCTGCCCAGCCTTCTGCTGCCTGTGGCTATGTTGGGACAGGACTGCCTTCCTTGTCACACTGGGCAGCAGGAGGCTGCCAGCAACCTCCCAGTCCCCGGGATGCCTTCCCTGCCTGGCAGCACCTCTGCTGCAGCTTTCGGATGAACTCCCGCAGGTTCATTTACAGCATCAGCTCCTGGGATACAGAGGGGCCCTATGAGGATCAGAGTGACCCAGGCCCCTTTCATCCCAGCCTAGAGGTGCCAGGCAGTGAGCCCATGGGGCGACCATCCTGTGAAGCCGGTCATGGCCTGCCAGGAAGGGGTGGAATCTGAGCCTCTGCCCGCAGCAAGGCCACTCAGAATGGCATGTAGGAGGAGAGCAGAAGAGGGCCATGTGGGCCTGGGGAGGGTGGGCAGTGCCCCATGGTTGGCTGGCTCACCCTCCTGTAGGGAGTGGGCCCAGCCTCTGTGCTAGGAGCAGCACAGAAATCCTTTCTGGAGTCTCAGTTCTTCCACTTCAGCCCTATACTCTAAGCCTGGATTCTCAGAGACCAGTGGTGAAACCCCAGATGGAATGGGGTCTTCAGGGCTCAGGGGCACTCAGGCTAGGGCAGAGCAGGCCCAGGCACTGACCTGCAGGTTGGCGGTCATGTAGAAGCCAGCTACCTCCACCTTCTCCAGTGTGCTCTCCTGGTCAGCCACCTTCCGGTCCAGCTCCAGGACGATCTTCCAGTCCATTGCCCGCTGTTCCTCACAGATCCGGTGCTCCACCGCCTGCCATGGGTGGGGGAGGGTGAGGGCGGCTGAAACACAAGTGTCTGCTGCCGTCCCCAGTAGCACCAGCTCTGACACCACTGATGCATCCTCACCACACCCAGGCCTCTCCTCGGCCAGCCAAACCCTGAAGTGGGGCTCCAAGGGGCCTCCACGAATGCCCTGACCTGGGGCTGCCTTGGGACTGCACACGCATCTCTGCAGACACCCACTTCCCCATGGCTTGTTGGTTAAATGCCAGTCTCCAGCTGTCCTTGTGCTCCCTGGGAGAAGGATGGGCCCCTTCCTGGCTGGCTCCATCACCTCACCCCCGAGGCCACCTGCTCTGCAGAGGCCCCAACCCACAAGGAGCTGCTATCCACGGTAGCACTGGTGGGCCTTCACCCTCCACCCAGCCTCAGCACACCTGGTGGGACTCACTAGGCCTCCAGTGGCCCATTCAGGCCCAGGGTAGCCACCCATACCTGAGCCCCCTGCACCCCTTAGCTCAGCCCAATCAGCAGAGCCAGGTGGTACCCACAGGAGAGCTGGGCTGGCCACCGTGCCTGTGCCCCCAGTACCTCTAGTTCTTGCTGCTGAGCCAACTGGAGCACAGGCAGGTTGTGGGGACAGCAGGCCTGCTGGGCTTCCTGGTGCTTCTGCTGCAGCGACTGCCTGAGCACTGGAAGGATGAGAGCCCATCAGCAGGGGTGGGACTCGGCAGCAGCCCTCGCCCATGGGCACCTGCCCTGCCCCGAGCAGAGCAGCCAAGCCAAAGAGGTGTCTGCACTGGGGAGGACGCCAAGCTCCTCCATCCTCCCAGGCCCACTGTCACCCAGGGCCAGGGCCTCCTCTGGCAGCAAGTCTCCAGGGGACTCCAGAAGGTGCAGGGCACTGAAAGAGGGTGGGGTGGGGAAATCTGGGTGGGGCCAGAGCTGCAGTCCCAGACCCAGGGCAACTAGAAGTGGTGGAAGGGAAGGAGAGAGGCTGCAGTTTGAGGGCTTCAGGCCTCACATGGCTACAGGCCAGCAGTGCTGTGTGTGCTCTGCCCCATCATCCATGGGACATGTACTCAAGTGTCAGAGACCACCTCAGGCAAAAACATGGGAAAGGATCCAAGAAGTAGAGACAGGACACTGAAGAACTGGTGAAGAGCATCTGGAGTGGGCCTGACTGTGGGGCCTCTGCATACCAGGAGTGTGGTTGGCCCCTCCACCCTCAGTGCTGCCCTTCAGGGTGGGCAGCTCCCAGCCCCCCACAGCACCTGAGGGAGAAGGGTGGGCACAGACCTGGGAGGCTCCAGGCCAAGGAGTCTGTGTGGCTCTGAGGGGCTCACCTTCGGCCACCAAGCAAAGCTCCATGGTCCCTGCTAAACTGTGCATAAACACAGATGTGCAAAAACTGTCTAGTCTGAAGGGAATGTACAGACGAAGTGATCATGGGACACAAAGAAACCACCATGGTGAAAGGGAACACGCAGCACCCCGCAGATAGCACCAGTGACCAGTAAGTGCCAAATGGCTACAGCTCCCCAGGAAGCTTTCAACATTCCTGGGCTGAATATCTTGGTCTCCAGGAATGCCGAAGACTCTTGGTGAACTGCTAAGCTGTTACGTGTATGTATTTACGGATATCAAGAACTATGGCAAAATGTTAACCATTGAACTTTTGGTGGAGAGCACAAGGGTATGCACTATACTATATTTTGA
Organism: Sapajus apella; assembly: GCF_009761245.1. NCBI lineage: Eukaryota > Metazoa > Chordata > Mammalia > Primates > Cebidae > Sapajus > Sapajus apella. Next base: position 11,901 of record NW_022438193.1, on the reverse strand, counting down.
GCTTTTCTAAATGTTTGAACTTTTAAAATAAGAAGTTTGGGAAAAATAAAACAGCATAAGTGGAAATCTGATGGTGCAGGGGGACCTCACCCTGTGTAATTTGCAGGAAAGGGCTCCTAAGCCCACCAAGCATGCGGCTCAAGTGGGAAACTCTTCGGGTTTCGGAGGGTGTCACAGGGGACAGTGCTTAGGAATTTGATGTGTAACTGGTATGAGGCCCTACGAGGCGTGAGAGGGAACGGACCCTGAAGAGCACTGCACAGCTGTCAACAGACCTTCAACTACTGAGGGGCAACGCAGTTAGGGCCAGGCCAACCAAGCACCCAGGCCTAGGGCCATCCTGCTTGGAAGGGGGTGGGGCACAGGAAAGCCAGAGCAGGCAGTTTCTGCTAAGAAGGGCGGCTGCGCAACTGAAAACAAAACTGTTTGGACCCACTGGTCACCAAAAAGGCGCTCAGTCTCCGCGCCCTTGATTCTGTCAATCTAAGGGACCTCTTCTGAACACTCCCAGGGAAGGGGCCGATCTGCACAGATACCAAGAACGGCCGGGACCCTAACCCTGACCTCTGTGCTCGTTCTGTAGACGCAGGCGCTGGTTGTACAGGCTCTTTTCGGTGAGGTGCTGGATCTCCAGTAGCCCCTGCACGATTTCGAACACGGTGCCGTCGAGAAGCGCCAGGGCCAGGTCGCTGAGCGTGGTGTAGGACAGGCGCTGCTGGAAGGAGCTGCGGGCAGGGGGTGCGCGGTGAGCGCCTGCGGGACCCAGGCCGGCTTGGCTGGCCGCCGCCCGCCCCGCCCCGCCCCGCCCCGCCCGTGTACCTGGGCAGCTCCTTCACCAGGCTCTGCAGCGCCGACAGCAGCTGGTAGTGTCGTTCCTGCTGCCGGGTACCGTCCGCCACCTCCTCCAAGGCGCCCGCGTAGCGGTCCATGACCCGGGCGCCCGCTAGCCGCCTGCTTCAGCGACGCACGCCCCCAGCTTCAACCAGAGTGCGGCAGGCCCCGCCCCTTTTACGACAGTTCGGAGCACAGCGTGCCCGCCCGGCAGCCCCGCCCGCCCCTCCCCGCCGCGCGCCCCGCCCCTCCCTCCCCGCCGCGCGCCCCGCCCCCTGCGTCATTCAGAAGGAGGCGTGCCCAGCCCCTCCGCGGAGGCCTCGAGGAGGGTTTCTCTCTGCCGGGGCTTGCACCTGCGTGCTCCCTGCACGACTTCACAGGAGAGACTCTGTCGCCTGGATATTGCCGGACTTCAGAGGATCCCACGGGCCCTCGCTGAGTCAGTGCGGGCTGAGGTCCAGGCTCTGCGCTGGTGCGTCTGAGACGTCCAGGTCACCGGCCTCTCCCTAGAGGGAGGGGTCTCGGGCCAGAACCTGCAGGACCTGGGCCTAAGGCACCGTCCGGGGCGAGCAGTGGCGCCTCCGGGTATGAGACTGACAGGACCACTCTAGAGCCTCTGGGCCAGGACAGTCGGAGCCGCAGTCCCCATCTTGGGCTGCTGTGGTCGCCCTGGGCTGCCAGGCCTCCAGCCCCAAACGTCGACACAGACTGCGCCCTCCCGGCTACTCGGGCCAGCTGCTGGGCCGGGGGCTGGTGGGGGTTCTGGTGTCTAGGGCTGAACCGGCAATGAACAGGCTTTAACAGGAGGGGTTGGGGTGGAGGAACGGCTCCAGCAAACGCCCTGCCAGAGCTGGGTCAGTTGATGGGCATGAGGACCAGTGTGGCCAAGCTGCGGAAGCCAGCTAGGGCAGGAGAGAAGGGCAGGGGGTGCACATTGCAGAGGCTGCTGGGGGCTTGTCCAGAGAGCACCAGGGGACACGAAAGTGCTTGGGGACACAGATACAATCAGACTTGCATTTCACCAGGCACTCTTTAGCTGCCTATGCGATGGCTGGGCTCTTTGAGATGATGCTGCTTTGACTGGGTCAAAAATTATGATCGGTTTCCAGAGAGAACACTGGTTAGTGATTGGCTATGGGGGGGAGTGGGCATTGAGCCAACTGCAGTCCCCCTGATGTGCCAGCATGGTCTCTGGTTTTCCCCAGGATCTGTTTCCTCAGTCCCTGGCAGGATTTGCTCCCCGGTGCTCTTTTTGATCCCTTCCAGCCAGAAACCAGAAGTGAATAAAGTGACAACAAGCAGACCAATGCCACTGCCGTGGAGAGTGGGCCACAACCCAAAGTTGGTCATGCGCTGGACACCCTGCCCTCCAGGCCCCTCAGAGTGGCAGGAGCTGGAGGTGGGACAGCTTATGGGAGCTGAGCCTGCAGCGAGTGGTCAAGAGCCAGCTGGGGCTGGGCCTGGTCACACTGTCCCCTCCGCCAGAAGTCATGGGTGGGATAAGCAGCTGGGTAAAGATGCCTGCCTGAAGATTTCACCAGTGTCTCTGATCTCAGTCCCCCAGTCCATGCAAGGCATGTGTGTGAGGACTGCGGCCTAAACAGGGCAGCCCCACATGATAATGATATATGCTGCAGCCAGCTGGGCACCCCTGTCACCAGCTCCTCCTGGGTCTGCCAGGTGAGTTGAGGGCTGTGAGCCACAGCAGGGGCAGGCCAGGCCTGGGTTTGGACACCTGCTCCTCTGCCTTGTCCAGCCACTGATGTAGGAAGGTCCCTTCTCCCACCCTTGGTGCAACTTCCGACCTGAGCCAGCTTCCCCAGCCCCCCCAGCACAGTAACACCACTCCCCTAATGGGGATGTCAACCTAAAGAAAGAAACGGAACCACAATCCATATGGAAAGGTTGTCTGGGCCAAGGCCAAGAGAGCTGCCCGGGATGCCAAGGTGCCCTGGGAGTGCTCCATTCAGCCTTATTTCCAGGAAGTGTTTCAAGACTGAAGGGGACAGGGAGTGGGCTGACATGATGTCAGCAGGAATTCTGACTGCTTTCCAGAGAGAACCTTAGCGATGGGCTAGACAGTGATGAACGGCAGGGTAAGAGTTACAGGGTCCAACATGTGGCTTTTTATATCGACTGGTGTAAGCATGGAACCCACAGAGCAAGTGGCTTCACGAGGTCTTTAGCTGAAGTGGGAGTGAGATGTGACTGCTGTCTCTTTCCAGTGCCTCCTGGACCTGATAATTAAAGGGAGCTCCCATTCCTCAGATACAAAGTACCTTTTCTTTTTCATGGACGTGAGCAATGGGTCACTCAGGCATGGGGACTCCTGGGCCATCTATGGGTCTTCAGGGAGGGCCTGGTCTGGAAGGAGGGGTCTCATCCCCTAGAGCCCCAGGGTGTGTAGGAATAGGGGCGCTGGTGCACAGATATGTGTGTCGCCTGTGTGTGTGTGTGGACACAGTGGGCCCCATGGTTCTTCACGTCGTGTGGTATCCACCGAAGGCCTTTGCTCTGTGGCCACTGTCCACCTCCACTTGGCCTCCCAAGTCCTCCCGGCTGGCTGGTGACACCTTGGGTTAGTGTGGGGTGGCTGATGTGTGTTGGGGGCTGCAGGTCCTGGGTCTCTGACACAGGTGTGTCTGGGGGAGCACACTAAGCCTGTGGTTTAAAGGGATGGACGCCTGTATGCGTGTGTGTGCGTGTGCACGTGTGTGTGTGTGTGTGCACGTGTGGCAAAAGGCTTTGCTGCATAGCTTTTGTATGGGTCTGTCTTCGAGTGCCTTTCTGTGTTTCTCTGTGAGTTTTCCTGTGTCAGGTTGTGTGGCTGTTTGTGGGAGGAAAAACAGCTCTGGGTGTCTTGTTCAACTTTTTAAATTGTAATTTGGCTGACATTTTTCTTTTAATTGACAAATGAACAGTTCGCGAATTGGCAGCCTCCGGAGCCGGAGTAGACTCTGCGACTCCAGTGCAGGCATGTGGTGAAAGAAGCTTTAGGGACAGAAGGAGGGAAGTGACCCACAGAAAACAGAAGCGAGGGGCAGAAACAGCCAGAACGGCTGCGACTTGGTGTTTGCCTCATTTCAACACAGTTTGAACAGTCAGCCACACTTAATTGGCCAAAACTCAGTGACTGGCGGCTGGGCATGGTGGCTCATGCCTGTAATCCAAGCACTTTGGAGGCCAAGGCGGGTGGATCACCTGAGGTCGGAAGTTAAAGACCAGCCTGACCAACATGGTGAAACCATGTCTTTAAACAAAACAAAACAAAACAAAACAAAAAACAAAACAAAAACTCAGTGATTGGCACAAAAGTAGGCTAAAGTCTGTTTACAATTCCATTTAGGTTATAGTTTATGACATACAGAGAAACCTCTAGGCTGAACTTAAAATACGTAAGGAGGTAGTTTTAGGCTGAACTTGATTTAACAGTCCGTTTCCAAATTTCTTCTGATAAAGACACCAGTTAGAGAGTGGGATTAGGGTTCACCCCATTGACCATGAGGTAGTTTAACTTAATCACCTCTGTAAAGAACCTGCCTCCACAGTCACCTCCTGAGGTAACTAGAGGTCAGGACTTCAACATGTGAATTGGAAGAAGAGACAAACTGGGGCCCATGGCAGTCACGGGGTGAGATGCATGAGTGTGTTTCCTCAGCACCTCCAGGTTGGGGACATGGTGTTTTATTGGCCCCAGAGTCAGCCTTTGGGAAACTCTTCAGTTCCTGGCAACGAGCTCCTGGCATGGAAGACTAGACCTGGGCCAAGGGAAATGCCCTTCTGTGTAAGCAGAGAAAGACCACAATAGAAGATTCAGACAAGGCTGGAGGACCCTGTGGGCCTGGCTGTGACACCAGGGTATCCCCAAAGAGATCAATGATCTGCCCACAGGGAGGCACTCTCCCTCCCAGGCCATGGAATGGCCACACATGTAAAGATCCCCATCTCGGCTGGGCACGGCAGCTCACACCTGTAATCCCAGCACTTGGGAGGCTGAGGCAGGTGGATCCCCTGAGTTTAGGAGTTTGAGACGAGCCGAGCCAACATGGTAAAACCCGGCTGGGCACCGTGGCTCATGCCTGTAATCCCAGCACTTGGGAGGCCGAGGCGGGTGGCTCTCCTGAGTTTAGGAGTTTGAGACCAGCTGGACCAACATGGTGAAACCCTGCTGGGTGTGGCAGCTCACGCCTGTAATCCCAGCACTTTGGGAGGCCAAGGTGGGTGGATCATGAGGTCAAGAGATCAAGACCATCCTGACCAAGATGGTGAAACGCCATCTCTACTGCACTCCAGCCTGGTGACAGAGTGAGA
>NW_022438193.1:0-6659 GCF_009761245.1 Sapajus apella | reverse complement strand
TCTCTGCTAATACAGAAATACAAAAATTAGCCAGGCATGGCAGTGTGTACCTGTAATCCCAGCTACTCAGGAGGCTGAGGCAGGAGAATTGCTTGAATTCAGGAGGCAGAGGTTGCAGTGAGCAGAGATCGTGCCATTGCACTCCAGCCTGGGTGACAAGAGCGAAACTGTCTCAAAAAATATAAGAAATAAAAATAAAGGTCCCCATCTCCCTTGCTGTTTCCTGGGCATGACCAGACGCCTGGAGGCCCTAGACCCCTCCTGAGGCCTGTGCTGCTCTGACTGGTGTCTGTCCATCCGGCACCTTTACACGTCCCTCCGCAGGCCTGAGAACCGGGGGGCGGATGTGGAAATGGCAGTCCAAGGGCAGGGGAAAATGAGATGTCCAGCTCCAGTAGTGATGTGGGGAAGAGGGAAGTGAGTTCTCCTTCCCCAGCCTTTGTTCCACTCATGCCCTCAGTGGATTGGGTGATGCCCGTCACACTGGGGAGGCTGTGTGCCTTGCCCACTGCCTCACATGCTAAATGCACCTGGAAATGCCCTCACGGACACACGTGGAACAGTGTGCAATCCGGTCATGCTGTGGCCCAGCCAGGATGGTCTACATAAAATCAGCTGCCACAGGACCACGGGGGTTGATGAGCGATCTCAGCTCGCTAGAGAGAAACCTCTAGTGAACAAAGAGGAGGCACCAATACTCTAATTCTGATCTGCTTGCTCAAGCATTCTTGGCAGCTCACGCCTCACCTGGGGACCTTGCTCAGCTCATTGCATAAGATCTTTTAAAAGGCAGCCACTGTTGTGGGGCCACTCAGTCGACAAGCCTAGAGACCATCCTGCAGGCCACGCGTGTGGCTTTTGTGCTCGGCCAGGGCCTGCCCATGCACTGGCTGTACACCACGCCTGGTGTGGGAGGGGTTTCTCCCATCAGCCCTGCCAAGCAAAGCCTTTGTTACTGCCTGTGGTCAGGACTGGCAAATCACTCACAAGAGCCAGACTCAATTGTGACACTGTGTGACATGTGGCATCACAAATAGCCAAAATCAGGGACACAGACCTGAGACACATTATGCTGCTGCGCAACGTGCTACTGTGAAAGTCGATAAAATGTAAACGCTGTTGGGACCCCCCAGACGCTTCAGCCTTGAGAGAGCTGTGACTGTGGTCTGAGCCGTGTAGAAGTTACAGCTTCAGCCTCCTAGATCATGAAGTCTCTCTTCCTCATTGCCCACGTTCTGTAAGTGGCCAGGAGAAACCAGAGACCAGGCCTCCCCTTCTAGTGGCTGATCTGGGTCATGGATGAGCTGCGTCCTTTATTGTCCTGTACCTAACTCAGACTAGATGGTGTAAGAGACCCCACACCTTTTACATCTTCATTGTGGAATGTTAAATATCCCTTTCTCAGAAAGAATACTGCGTTGACGAATGAGATGACTGTAACTGTGCTAGCCTTGTGTGGAGTATGTTGAAACCCTGCTAAGCTTCCCAAACCTTATATATGTAAATGAGCCCCAAGAATTCCACTCTTTGGAATCTGTGTTCCTGATGGCTGTTGGCAAGGTTTGTGCTCAAATAAACTCCACATTTAACCATTTTTCCTGAAACTTGTTATTTAAAGTTGACAATATCATATGGCAGCCAGGAGATGGCCTGCAGATGTGAGTCACACACCACTGGGTGACACCCAATTGTATTAGAAAGCAACATTCTGAACTGTCACGAGACCGCTTCGCTTCCCTCCACTTGACCAGCCCTGGGTGAGCAGCTAATGCCCTTATCTGATAAGGGGCACCTGGGCTGGAGTGTCAGTGGCTTGATGAACTCAGTTTTAAAGCTTCCCGCCTGACTTACTATTGATCTGAGCCACTGCCTGTGCAGCTGGACTAAGGCCCGGCTGAGGACGGGCAGTGGCTGCACCAGCACAGAGTGGACCTTTCTTCCTGTTCATTTCTTCCAAACCAAAGGTCAGCGTCTTCAGACTCCTATTGCATCCAGAGCCCTGCAGGGACAAGGCACAGAGTCCCTTCTCCTCTTAGAGGGAACCCTCCACAGCTACAGCCTGGAGACCCCACCCCAGGACTGTCCCTGAGGACCACCCAGGTCCTATTTCTAACCAAATGTCCATTCCTCTAACCTGAGGGCTCTGTCTCTTCTCACCACTCTCCCTAGCAGCACCCTAAACAGTAGGGATCCTGTCCACATCCCACCACATTTATATCCATGCCAAAACCCCAGTCTTTACAAAACCAAAACGTGGCACACATACACCATGGAACACTGTGCGGCCATAAAAAAGAGTGAGCTCATGTCCTTTGTAGGGACATAGATAAAGCTGGAAGCCATCATCCTCAGCAAATGAACACAGGAACAGAAAACCAAACACCACATGTTGTCACTCATAAGTGGGAGTTGAACAATAAGAACACATAGACAAAAAGAGGGGAACATCACACACTGGGGCATGTCAGGGGTAGGGGGCAAGGGGAGGGAGAGCATTAGGATGAATACTTAATGCATGTGGGGCTTAAAACTTAGATGATGGATTCATAGGTGCAGCAAACCACCATGACACATGTGTACCTGTGTAACTAACCTGCACATTCAGCACATGTATCCCAAACTTAAAGTAAAATTAAAAAAACAAACCTCGGAATCAAGATTGCTAACGTACTGTGTGATATTTTGGCAACAGTGTTCGAAAGAGTTTGACTTTTAATTCAGCTTTCTTGTCATGTCTTTTACAGAATTTGCCATCATGATTTTCCCAGTTAAAAGACAGCAAAGCAGTGTGAGCGTGTTCTTGTACACAGAAAATTGAAGTTACTTCTATTTAAAATATAGATAGACTCACAGGGAGACAATAAGCATGGACGTTTGCATGATGGAAAGATATTACTTGCATTAGTTTTTAGGTGATGGTTGTTTTACCCGTGGCGCAGTGCACACATGTGACATGCGCAGACGGCTGCCTTCTTACAAACACTGTTACCACCACCCAGATGTAAATCCCCAGCAGTCCCTATGCAGCTAATTTCCGGGCGGTAACCCCAGGACGTACCTACCCTGATCATGATCAACACATTTTAACTTTATTTTTAAACATCATATAAATGCAAACCTACAGTATGTACTCTTTTGTTTCTGGTTGAAAATGACATGTGAATATGTGAATTTCACCCATGTTCCACGTGATGAAGCGTTTGTTATTTTGTACTGCTGAGTCAGTGTATAACATTGTAGAAAGTTGGCACAACTAGTTTACACCTCCGTGTTTTTTACATTCACTCTGCTGTTTCTCATGATGGTTGCTTGAAACAAGGCTTCTCTGTAAAGTCCCCCACGTGGCCACCAATATCCTCGGCTCATATATGTCTCTTGGACGTAGATGGCAGGAGTGGGACTGTAGGGTCACAGGTGCTGATGACTGTAGTACACACTAGAAAGCCATTTATCAAAATGGTTGAAACTAAGTATGTTCCCAGAGTAACCTGACAGTTCAAGTTCCTCCACATCCTCACCACACTTTGCATTTTTGTCTCTGATAACGTGCCTATTCTGGTGGGTGTAAGAGTGAGAAACTAGTTTCAATGTGTACTGTGCTCATGACTTGGGATTGAGTGCACTTTCATGTGCTGAACTTGCTGAGGTTTCTAGGATTTTGATAAGTCATACAACCTTCTGAGTTCCTGAATAACTATTTAAGGTGCTTTGTTAGAAGAAGAATCCAATAGGGAAAAATGCAGAGGGATATGGAACAATGGAAAGATATTAGCAAGGACAATCTAGATTTCAGAAAAAAAAAATAGAAAAGACAGATAAAATGGACATGTCACTAAAAATGGACAAATATCACAACAAAGCAATTTAGAGAAGTCAAAATGTGGGTAAATAAAAGTCACACGAACACATGTTCTGATCCACCTGAGGTGAAAGAAACCCCTGTGGAGCCCAGTGCGTCTGTGTGGGAGGAGCTGCCTGGAAGGGCAGGCAGCAAAGCAAAGGGGCTTGCGGGGAGCAGGATGGGAGTGGCAGGAGCTGCCAGAGCCCCCTCAGCGGGAAGTCAGGGAGGGGGTTTGGAGATCAGCCAGCCAGGGGCAGGGGCAGGCAAAACCTACAAGTTCCTGTGGATGCCCTAGGATTGTGCAGTTACTTCCGAGTGAGGCATGAAACCAGTGAGTGTTGAGCAGACAACTAATGTTGCAATTTAAAAAATAAAAATAAATTTCCAGCCAGGCCGTGGAGCTTCAGAAGCTCTTACAACTGYGATACTAAGGAGGTCAGCCATCCGACAGGATGTCCCTCAGCACATAGTAACATTAAGTGTGCACCCTCCATGCAGCTAGTCCACTGTGGTCCACGAATGGAGGGAAACGCGCAGGAGGAAGTCCTCACTGGTCACGTGGTATCGGCAGCAACCTGGATGCTCAGCACAGGGTTTAAACTAAAATGTACTTTACACAATGCTGACCCTTTGGAAGTAATGGAAATGGTTCACATGCACACGTGGATGAAATTAAATGTTTAAGTCTTAGAAAAGATAGTTTAAATCTTAGAGTTTAAATCTTAGAAAAAATAACAAATAAACCAGATGAGGCCTAAAGAGGAAAAATTATTTGCTTAAGAAATGGAAACACACGATGAATTCTAAGTATCTGTAGAGATGATTTGGAAGTCGGAGTGGAACCACATGATTTACACTTGAGTTGGTGACTCGGAGATGGAGGAAAACATGATTAGAAATGGTGATAAAGAAAAATATGAAAGGCTTTTAGGTGGCTGATGATGAGTGTTAATAGTGTGAGTAAACTCTGCACATCTGGGTCCCAGGAAACGCCGACAGAAAGTGCCCACATGCTCTGCTGGCACAGCTGGCAGGAACAAGTGACCTCCCTTCAACCCACGCCCTTTATTTAGGATTCCAGGCTGTCCTGACCCCTCTCTGACATCGTGAGCAGCTTCAGAAAGGAGGATCAGGACAGCCAAGGCTCTCCACCTGAGATGCCCCTGTGTGTCAGAGGCAGGAAGGCTTTGGGGTCTGAGAGCAGTGTAGGACAGTGAGGGACACTCCTGAGATGGCCTCTCCCAGATGGAAAGTGACTCAGAGCCTCCAGGAGAGTTTGGTCATCAGGGAGCCCACTGGGTAGGTTTGGGTGGCAACACTGACCTGCTGGACACACCTTCACCCCCCCGGGTCAGCTGTGAGAACTCAGGGCAGAGGGCCCCAGGAACAGGCGGGTCGCAGCTCTTATTTCAATGCAGTGGCTCTGCTCCCGTGAAGGTTTTGGGAGATGTAAGGTGGCTTCGGAAAGCTCAGGCTCCACAGCAGAGTGTCAGGAAGTGGAGTCGCATCTGAACCATACCCAGGGCTCCTGTCTTTACCCTCCTCAGTCACTGTACAGAGGAGGGGGCACCTCACCTGGGGACAGGGAATCCACAGTTAGCTCTGCTCCACACACTTGCCCTCCTCACTATGCTGATTCTGACCCACAGTCCCTCCCCTCTGTCCAATTTAGGGTCTGTGGCTCAGGCAGGGCCGGCTCAGCCACCGAAGGTTCTGAACAAATGCCACAGCTGTCTGCACTGAGCACAGCAGCAACACTGGCAATGTTGACAGCTGGGACCAACATGACACATTCTTCACATATACACGCTGTGAACATTTTCTGTCACTGCGCTTTTTAAGTCATTTTCTTCAAGGGGACTTTTGCTATGCCAGATAGTTTCAATATTTATGTAGAGCAATGCTTTTTCTCAAGATCAGTATTTTTGTGTCCTAAAACAACTATATATATATATGTGTGTGTGTATGTGTACATATATACACAACTATATATAACTGTACACATATGTGTGCATATATATACAACTATGTGTATATATACACACATATGTATATAGTTGTATAGATGCACACATACACATGTGTTCATATAAAAAACATTTGAATTATATCTCAAAGTTGTTAAAAAAAAGAACGGCTTGATATTCTAGTGCTAAGGGATGGCTTTATTTAAAACATAAATAGCTTCCAGTAGATTCCTCTAAAAATATTATAGCAGGGATTTCCAGATCACCCCTACTCCCACCTTTTTATAATTTTTGACTATTTTCCAGAGTCTTGAATTCAATGAGGTGAAGGTGGAAGAAAGCGTTTAGAAAGCCAGTGGGTACAGGAGAGCTGGTGTCGGGTGAGGCAGAGTGGGGAGAGATGCGCCTTTCAATGGAAGCATCTGGAACCCACAGAAAGCAAGGGTGAGGTGGGCAATCTTCCTGCAGAGCTACCAGAGAAAGGCTTTAGACCCAACACTCCTGTTCACAAACACAGAGAGGGGAATCTGTTTTCTTAAAACAACTCTTTCTATCTGGAAATAGAATTAATGAAAAGGGAAAAATTCCGGTCTGGGGAAGATGCCCCCGGCCATGGATGTTGTCCCATTGGTGGATGACGCCGCAGCAGTTGACGACGTCCCATCGGGGGATGACGCCCCAGCAGTTGACGACGTCCCATCGAGGGATGACGCCCCAGCAGCTGACGACGTCCCATCGAGGGATGACGCCCCGGCAGTGGACGAAGTCCCATCGCTGGATGACACCCCAGCAATTGACGTCCCATTGAGGGATGACGCCCCGGCAGTTGATGACGTCCCATCGAGGGATGA
>NW_022438192.1:0-17591 GCF_009761245.1 Sapajus apella | reverse complement strand
GGGCAAAACAGCCAGCTAGCACCAAAATGGCAGTATCAAATTCACACATAACAATATTAACCCTAAATGTAAATGGACTAAATGCCCCAATCAAAAGACACAGACTGGCAAATTGGATAAAAAGGAAAAACCCATCGGTGTGCTGTATCCAGGAAACCCATCTCACATGCAAGGATACACAAAGGCTCAAAATAAAGGGATGGAGGAAGATTTACCAAGCAAATGGAGAGCAAAAAAAAGCAGGAGTTGCAATTCTCATCTCTGATAAATTAGACTTTAAAGCAACAAAGAACATAAGAGACAAAGAGGGACATTACATAATGGTAAAAGGATCAATGCAACAAGAAGAGCTAACGATCCTAAATATATATGCACCCAATACAGGAGCACCCAGATACATAAGGCAAGTTCTTAATGACTTACAAAGAGACTTAGACTCCCACACAATAATAGTGGGAGACTTTAACACCCCATTGTCAACATTAGACAGATCAACCAGACAGAAAATTAACAAGGATATCCAGGACTTGAACTCAGACCTGGACCAAGCAAACCTAATAGACATTTACAGAACTCTCCACCCCAAATCCACAGAATATACATTCTTCTCAGCACCACATCACACCTACTCTAAAATTGACCACATAATTGGGAGTAAATCACTCCTCAGCAAATGCAAAAGGACGGAAATCGTAACAGACAGTCTCTCAGACCACAGTGCAATCAAGTTAGTACTCAGAATTCAAAAACTAACTCAGAACCGCACAGCTTCATGGAAACTGAACAACTTGCTCTTGAATGTTGACTGGATAAACAATGAAATGAAGGCAGAAATAAAGATGTTCTTCGAAACCAACGAGAATGAAGACACAACATACCAGAATCTCTGGGACACATTTAAAGCAGTCTCTAGAGGAAAATATATAGCAATAAGTGCCCACATGAGAAACAAGGAGAGATCAAAAATTGACACCCTATCGTCAAAACTGAAAGAGCTAGAGGAGCAAGATCAAAAAAACTCAAAGTCTAGCAGAAGACAAGAAATAGCTAAGATCAGAGCAGAACTGAAGGAGATAGAGACACAAAAAACCCTTCAAAAAATCAATAAATCCAGGAGCTGGTTTTTTGAAAAGATCAACAAAATAGACAGACCACTAGCCAGATTAATAAAAAAGAAAAGAGAGAATAACCAAATAGATGCAATAAAAAACGATAAAGGGGATATCACCACAGATTCCACAGAAATTCAAACCATCATCAGAGATTATTACAAACAACTCTATGCACACAAACTAATAAACCTGGAAGAAATGGATAAATTCCTGGACACTTGCCTCCTGCCAAGCCTAAACCAGGAAGAAGCCGAAACCCTGAACAGACCCATAACAAGGTCTGAAGTTGAGGCAGCAATTAAGAGCTTACCACCCAAAAAAAGCCCAGGTCCAGATGAGTTCACAGCTGAATTCTACCAGACATACAAAGAGGAGCTGGTACCATTTCTTCTGAAACTATTCCAAACAATACAAAAAGAGGGAATTCTTCCCAAATCATTTTATGAGACCAACATCATCCTGATTCCAAAACCCGGCAGAGACTCAACAAGAAAAGAAAACTACAGGCCAATATCTATGATGAACATAGATGCAAAAATCTTCAATAAAATACTGACAAGCCGATTGCAACAGCACATCAAAAAGCTTATCCACCATGATCAAGTAGGCTTCATCCCGGGGATGCAAGGCTGGTTCAACATACGCAAGTCTATAAACGTAATTCACCACATAAACAGAACCAAGGACAAAAACCACATGATTATCTCAATTGATGCAGAGAAGGCCTTTGACAAAATTCAACAGCCCTTTATGCTAAAAACACTCAATAAGCTAGGAATCAATGGAAAGTATCTCAAAATAATAAAAGCTATTTATGACAAACCAACAGCCAGTATCATACTGAATGGGCAAAAACTGGAAGCATTCCCCTTGAAATGTGGCACCAGACAAGGATGCCCTCTCTCACCACTGCTATTCAATATAGTATTAGAAGTTCTAGCCAGAGCAATCAGGCAAGAAAAAGAAATAAAGGGCATTCAAATAGGAAAGGAGGAAGTCAAATTGTCTCTACTTGCAGACGACATGATTGTATATCTAGAAGACCCCATCGTCTCAGCCCCAAACCTCCTGAAACTGATAAGCAACTTCAGCAAAGTCTCAGGATACAAAATCAATGTGCAAAAATCACATGCATTCCTATACACCAGTAACAGACTTAAAGAGAGCCAAATCAAGAACAAACTTCCATTCACAATTGCCACAAAGAGAATAAAATACCTAGGAATACAACTAACAAGGAACGTAAAGGACCTCTTCAAGGAGAACTACAAGCCACTGCTCAACGAAATAAGAGAGGACACAAACAGATGGAGAAACATCCCATGTTCATGGTTAGGAAGAATCAATATCGTGAAAATGGCCATACTGCCCAAAGTAATTTACAGATTCAATGCTATCCCCATCAAGCTACCAATGACCTTCTTCACAGAACTGGAAAAAAACACCTTAAACTTCATATGGAACCAAAAGAGAGCCCGCATAGCCAAGTCAATTCTAAGCAAAAAGAACAAAGCGGGGGGCATCACACTACCAGACTTCAAACTATACTACAAGGCTACAGTAATCAAAACAGCATGGTACTGGTACCAAAACAGAGATATAGACCAATGGAACAGAACAGAGGTCTCGGAGGCAACACAACCTTTCTACAACCATCTGATCTTTGACAAACCAGACAAAAACAAGCAATGAGTTAAGGATTCCCTGCTTAATAAATGGTGTTGGGAAAATTGGCTAGCCATGTGCAGAAAGCAGAAACTGGACCCCTTCCTGACACCTTACACTAAAATTAACTCCAGATGGATTAAAGACTTAAACATAAGACCTAACACCATAAAAACCCTAGAAGAAAATCTAGGCAAAACCATTCAGGACGTAGGTGTAGGCAAGGACTTCATGACCAAAACACCAAAAGCATTGACAACAAAAGCCAAAATAGACAAATGGGACCTAATCAAACTCCACAGCTTCTGCACAGCAAAAGAAACAGTCATTAGAGTGAATCGGCAACCAACAGAATGGAAAAAATTTTTGCAGTTCACCCATCTGACAAAGGGCTGATATCCAGAATTTACAAAGAACTAAAGCAGATTTACAAGAAAAAAGCAAACGAGCCCATTCAAAAGTGGGCAAAGGATATGAACAGATACTTTACAAAAGAAGACATACATGAGGCCAACAAACATATGAAAAAATGCTCATCATCACTGGTCATCAGAGAAATGCAAATCAAAACAACATTGAGATACCATCTCACGCCAGTTAGAATCACGATCTTTAAAAAATCTGGAGACAACAGATGCTGGAGAGGATGTGGAGAAATAGGAACACTTTTACACTGTTGGTGGGAGTGTAAATCGGTTCAACCATTGTGGAAGACAATGTGGCGATTCCTCAATGACCTAGAAATAGAAATTCCATTTGACCCAGCAATCCCATTACTGGGTATATATCCAAAGGATTATAAATCGTTCTACTATAAAGACACTTGCACACAAATGTTCATTGCAGCACTGTTTACAATAGCAAAGACCTGGACCCAACCCAAATGCCCATCGACGATAGACTGGATAGGGAAAATGTGGCACATATACACCATGGAATATTATGCAGCCATCAAAAACGATGAGTTTGGGTCCTTTGTGGGGACATGGATGAACCTGGAAAGCATCATTCTCAGCAAACTGACAGAAGAGCAGAAGATCAAACACCACATGTTCTCACTCATAGGCGGGTGTTGAACAATGAGAACACATGGACACAGGGAGGGGAGCACTACACACTGGGGTCAGTTGGGAGGAAATAGGGGAGGGACAGTGGGGGGTGGGGGGCTGGGGAGAGGGGGAGATAGCAAGGGGACATATGCCAGATGCAGATGATGGGGAGGAAGGCAGCAAATCACACTTCCACATGTGTACCTATGCAACAATCTTGCATGTTCTTCACATGTACGCCAAAACCTAAAATGCAATAAAATAAATGGGAAAAAATAAATAAATTTAAAAAAAAAATAATAACAACTTTCTCTAACATCCCTTATTACCTAAATTTGCTGGTGACAAATTCAGCTTTTGTTTTTGTGGAAAAGCCTTTATTTCTCCTTAATTTTAAATGTTTACTCTGGAAATAGAAGTACAAGTTAACAGTCTTTCTTTTAGCACTTTTTTTTTCTTTTTTTTTTCCAATTTATTTATTTTATTGCATTTTAGGTTTTGGGGTACATTGATCTTTTAGCACTTTTAAGTGTGGGTCCACTGTTTTTTGGCTGTCTAATTTCTGATGAGAAATCCATGCCTATTCATTCTTATATTTCTGCCTCTATACTCATGGTTCTCTTCCCACTTTGGTGCCTCAATATGGTTTTCTTTGTGTTTATCTTTCTTGAGTTTTACTAAGCATCTTCAACTTGTGGGCTTATTGCTTTTTATCACAATAGAAATATTTTCTGGCATTGCCTACCATTATTTCTTGAAATATTTTTTTTCTTCACACCTTCCTCTTCTCTTCTTTGGGGACTTCTAAGGCATGCCACATTACCTGATGTTGTCCCATAGGTCTCTGAAGCTCTTTTTTCCTCATGTTTTAGTTTGGGTCTTTTTTGTTATACAGCTCTTTTTCTTCTGTATATCAGCTGTTAATTTCATTTATTTAAATTTTCACTTCTGATATTTCACTGTCAAAGTTCCATCTAATTCTTTTTTATATATCTTCTGTTTATCTTATACAATGTTGATGTTACCATTTAAATATTTCTACATATTTATAATACTTATTTTAAGATCCTTGTTTGGACAGCTTATCATTTCTACCTTTCAAGGTCTGCTCTTATTGACTGCTTTTCCTCTTGTTTTTGGTCCTATTTTCTTGCTTCTTTGTAGGTCCAATAGCTTTAGATGGTAGTAGACATTGTGAAAATTACACTAGGTGTCTGGATTTTGTCGCTATTTTTTAAAAGAATAGTAGAGTTCCTTCTTTCATGCAGATAATTTACTTGGGGATCAGTTTTTTTTATTTTAAGCTTTGTTAGGTTGGATGTACAGTATCTTTTACTCTAGAGCTAATTTAGCCCTAATCTTGAGGTATAACCTTTCCATTACCTCTACTGATTGCCTTGGTGGTTCAGCAGGGAAGCTTCATTCTGCCTGGCCAAAACTCTAATTGTCTCACAATCCTCTGCTGAGCAATATAAATTGTTCATCTTAGGCCAGGAGCAGTAGTTCAGACCTGTAATCCCAGCACTTTTGAGGCCAGGAGTTTGAGACCAGCCTGGCCAATATGGTGAAACCCCATCTCTGCTAAAAACACAAAAATTAGCCAAGGTGGTAGCAGATGCCTGTAATCCCAGCTACTTGGGCAGCTAAGGCAGGAGAATCGCTTGAACCCAGGAGGCAGAGGTTGCAGTGAGCTGAAATTGTGCCACTGCACTCCAACCTGAGCAACAAAGTAAGGCTTTTGTCTCAAAAAGCAAAAGTTCATCTTCTAGACTTTTTGTTTTGTTTTTGTTTCTTGACTTACGGAGTTTCACGTGTTGCTTAGTGTTTGGCAACAGACTGAAGAATCCCCAGTGCAGATTTTTGGAGCTGTTTTTACTTCTCTTCAGAGTCTTTCCATGGATCTCCTCTTCACAATCCCAACTGACTCAGCCTACCTGGGCTTTTATCTGTTTCACCAATTATGATGTAAAGCTCTGCTGATGTTCTTCCTCATTGCCATGCAGTTTAGAAACCACTTTTATTAAGAAAATTGGGAATCACAGGGTTTATCTTTAGCAGTCTTGTGCAGCCTGTTGTCCAGTGTCTGAAGTAAGTTGTTTTGTATATTTATTTCCAGTTTTCTGGTTGTTCACAACAGAAGGATAAGTCCTAACCCATTTACTTCATCATGGGCAGAGGCAAAGGTCTCCTTTTTTGTATTTCTTATTTTTATTTTTTTAGTGATGGTTCAAATGCACATAACATAGAATTTACCATCTCAACCATTTTTAAGTGGACAGTTAAGTGGTATTAAATACATTCACATTGTTGTGCAACTATCACCATCATCTATCTCCAGAACTCTTTTCATCTTGCAAAACTGAAACTCTGTATGCATTAAACAATTCCCCATTTTTCCCTTTCCCACAACCTCCAAAAACCACCATGTTATTTTCTGTCTCTGAATTTGACTACTCTTGGTATCTCACTTAAGTGGAATCATACATTATTCATCCTTTTATGACTGGCTTATTTCACCTCTCTTTGTTTTTAAAGAAAGTATAACATTTGATCTTTGCTTCTAATGTTCGAATGATGGTTTGTAATACTCAAAATGTTCAAGCCAACAAGCTAATATGGTAAAGTGTCACAAGGATATACATTGATGGTTTTCTGTGGTAGAGTGGCAGGGGGCAGGGTATGAGGAGAACAGACTTTTGTGTGTTTTTATTCCATAGCTTAACATTCATCAAACTTCATATAAGTTACTATAAACACCAAGAATGGAAAATTAAACTGTGGCATTGTCCACTCATATTCCTCTTGCTTTACAGATACTGTATGAGCATTTTATTAGTCTGTTTGCATTGCTATAAAGCAATACCTGAGACTGGGTAATTTACAAAGCAAAGAAGTGTTTTTGGCTCATGTTTCTACAAGCTGTATAGGCATGGCATCAGCATCTCCTTGGCTTCTGCTGAGGCCTCAGGAAGCTTTTACTCATGATGTAAGGTGAAAGAGGAACAGGCATGTCATATAAACAGAAAGAGAGGAAAGAGGGAGGAGGTACCATGTTCTTCTTTAAACAAACAGTTCTCGTTTGAATTAACAGAGTAAGAACTCTCTCATTGCTGCAGGAAGGACACCAAGCCATTGATGAGGGATCTTACCCCATGATCCAAACACCTCCCACTAAGCCTCACCTCCAACATTAGGGATCACATTTCAATATGAGATTTGGAGAGGACAGATATCTAAATTATATCAAGCAGTAAAATCAGTAATTCTGCTTCTCTCTTAAGACTTAAACTCAGGTCCTTCCTTACTAATGGTACCATCAGAACTCCATAAATTTCATAAATTTCATACTTATAGCCTCTTAATTTAACATATACTTCCACAGGACTTCATTACTTTTTGTATTTGTTTTTGTTTTTAAAGACAGGGTCTAAAAACAGGCTAGAGTGAAGTGGTGTGATGATAGCTCACTGCTGCCTTGAACATCTGAGCTTAAGTGATCTCTCCACCTCAAACTCCAGAGTAGCTGGGACCACAGTCATGTGCCACCACACCTGGCAATTTTATGTATTTATTTTTGTAGAGACAAGGTCTCACTATGTTGACCAGGCTAGTCTCAAACTCCTGGCCTCAAGCAATCCTCCTGTCGTGGCCTTCCAAAGCACTGGGATTACAGGTATGGCCACCATGCCTAGCAGGACCTTATTTTTAAAACACTCACATGAACAGCTGTATTGATTCCTGTGATAACTTTCTTCAAGGCATAGTGTCACTTCCCTGGAAAATTCTGTCCTGACTTCCCATCTTATAGAGAATCTGCCATTCCATTGTAGTATTATACATATTTTTCTATGATCTCCTGTTACAATCCAATGTACTTGTTATTTTTAGATCTCTCCCTAAAACCCTAAAAGTCTCTTTCACTTTAGATCTCCTTACTTTGCTGTGCATAACCCAAAGTAAGTCCTCAGTAAAGATTAATTTAAGGAAGGAAAGGCAGCATCATTATTCTCAATTATAGGTTAACTCAGTGACTCACCTAAATCTACATTTATTATCTCCAATTCTTTCCTATTCTTTCTTTAACCCACTGCAATCTGGATTTTGCCCTATTACTCCACCAAAAACAGCTGTGTTGGGATCACCAAAGGCCTCTTTGACTTTGCTAAATCCAGTGGTCAAGTCTCAATCCTATCTTACTTGACCTATCAGGAGGATCTGAATTCAGGTCATTGTTTCCTCCTTTTTGAAATAATTTATTTACTTAGCTTCTCCTAGGATACACTTCTATCCTATCTTTTCTCCTATCTGTCTGATTGCTGATATGCAGTATCTTTGTGTTGTTGTTGTTTTTCAGATTCCTTCCCCTATCCCGGGCCTCACTGGGAAGCCCAGGGTTAGGTTCTTGGTACTCTTCTCTATCTCACTTCCTTAGTGATTTCACCTGGTTTCATGACTCTAAATAGCACAAAGGGGCTGATGAATCTCTAGTATATCTTTTCATCCTGGACTCGGTCCTCTAAACTCCAGGCTGGTATCCATATTCCTACCTAACACTTTGATTTGGCTATATAACTGGCATCTTTCACTTCCCATGTTAAAAACATAATCCAATTATCCTTCTGTTCCCACAAACCTGCTCCTCCTCATCTTTCTCTATATCAATTGATGGGACACCATTCTCCTGCTTGTCAGTCTAAAACCCTGGGATTCTTTTTTTCTTTCATACTACATACCTAATATACAGCATATTCTACCTACATTTTCTTCACATTATGTTCAGAACCCAACTACTTTTTTAATTTTATTATATTATTATTATACTTTAAGCTCCAGGGTATATGTCCAGAGTGTGCAGGTTTGTTACATAGGTATACACATGCCATGGTAGCCTATCCTATCATCTACATTAGGTATTTCTCCTAATGCTATCCCTCCCCTAGGCCCCCACCCTCTGCCCCTCCCCTAGCACCCCACCCCATAACAGGCCCCAGTGTGTGATGTTCCCCTCCCCATGTCCAGGTGTTCTCATTGTTCAACTCCCACTTATGAGTGAGAGCACGTGGTGTTTGGTTTTCTGTTCTTATGCCAGTTTGCTGAGAATGAGGGTTTCCAGTTTTACCCATGTCTTGCAAAGGACATTAACTCATCTTTTTTATGGCTGCATAGTATTCCATGGTGTATATATGCCATATTTGCTTTATCCAGTCTATCACTGATGGGCATTTGGGTTGATTCCAAGTCTTTGCTATTGTGAATAGTGCCACAACAAACATACATGTGCATGTGTCTTTATAATAGAATGATTTATAATCCTTTGGATAATATACCCAGTAATGGGATTGCTGGGTCAAATGGAATTTCTAGTTCTAGATCCTTGAGGAATCGCCACACTGTCTTCCACAATGGTTGAACTAATTTACACTCCCACCAACAATGTAAAAGCATTCCTATTTCTCCACGTCCTCTCCAGTATCTGTTGTCTCCTGATTTTTTAATGATTGCCATTTTGCTGGTGTGAGATGGTATCTCAATGTGGTTTTGATTCGCACTTCTCTAATGACCAGTGATGATGAGCTTTTTTTCATATGTTTGTTGGCTGCATAAATGTCTTCTTCTGAGAAGTGTCTGTTCATATTCTTTGCCCACTTTTTGATGGGGTTGGTTTTTTTCTTGTAAATTTGTTTAAGTTCTTTGTAGATCCTGGATATTAGCCCTTTCTCAGATAGGTAGATTCCAAAAACTTCTTTCCCATTCTGTTGGTTGCTGTTCACTCTGATGATTGTTTCTTTTGCTGTGAAGAAGCTCTTTAGTTTAATTAGATCCCATTTGTCTATTTTGGTTTTTGTTGCCATTGCTTTTCGTGTTTTAGTCACGAAGTCCTTGCCCATGCCTATGTCCTGAATGGTATTGCCTATGTTTTCTTCTAGGGTTTTTGTGGTGTTAGGTCTTCTGATTAAATCTTTAATCCATCTGGAGTTAATTTTTGTATAAGGTGTAAGGAAGAGATCCAGTTTCAGCTTTCTGCATATGGCTAGCCAGTTATCCCAACATCATTTATTAAACAGGGAATCCTTTCCCCATTGCTTGTTTTTATCATGTTTGTCAAAGATCAGATGGTTGTAGATGTATGGCATTATTTCTAAGGCCTCTTTTCTGTTCCATTGGTCTTTATCTCTGTTTTGGTACTAGTACCATCCTGTTTTGATTACTGTAGCCTTGTAGTATAGTTTGAAGTCAGGTAGTACGATGCCTTCAGCTTTTTTTGTTTGTTTTCTGTCTTTTTTTTTTTTTGCTTAGGATTGTATTGGCTATGTGGGCTCTTTTTTGAGAACCCAACTACTTCTTACCACCTCCACTGCTATCACTCTGGCTCTAACCCACCATTATTCTTCACGTGAATAAGTGCATTATGTTTTAAATAGATATTCTTGCTTCAACTTTTGCCCCGTTACAGGCAGTTAGTCCCATACTCATCAGAATGCTTTCTCTAAGTTAACTTCCACTTCTGGAAGATGGAGTAGATTTGCTTTTCTGTATTCCTCCCACTAAGTATAACTGAAAATACTAGACATTATGCATAAAACAAACATAAACTGAAAGGCAGAGGAAGGCAGACCAGATGGAGACCTTGGGACCCAAGGAATGACATGACAGTGAATTCCCTGGGTATTCATAATACCATAAATACAAATGGATGCTGGGTGGGATGGGAAAGAAGCCCCAACAAAAGCTAGTTTTTACCAAAAAAGGGACAGCTTAGTGAGATAGAAAACTTTAACAAAATAACTGCTCACTCCAAACACCACAGAAATGTTCAGCTACTGTTTCATCAAGTACTTTTTTCAGCTCTGCTCTTTTTCTCCTCTTCTTCTAGAATTGTGATGACATGATTCTTAGCTCATTTTTCATAGCTCCCCCCCAGGTTTCCAAGCCTTTGTTCTTTTTTGGTCTACATTATATCTGTTATTAGTTGGATAATTTCTAATGTTCTTTCATTTCACTGATTCCTTCCTCTCATCACTCTATGCATCCACTGAGTTATTCTGGTTATCATATTTTCCAGAAGACAAAAGAAGAGGAAAAACTTCTCAATACATCTTACAAAGTTAGTATTATCCTGACACTAAAACCAAAAGACATTACCAAAAGAAATAAAAATACAGACCTACATCTCTCATGAACATAGATGTAAAATATCCTTAGCAAAGTATTAAAAAAAATAGAATTCAGCAATTCCCTGATTTAAAATGGTTCAGCTTATGACTTTTTTACTTTATGATGGTGAAAAAGTCATATGAAACCATGAGGTTTCAGACTCTAAGCAACAGTGATTCTTTGACCAAAGACCAGGTTGCATTTTTCACTTATGATAATTTCAATATACAATGGGTTTATCAGGATATAATCCTATCATAAGTCAAGGAGCCTCTGTACAAATAAATGTGCAACGTGACCAAATGGGGTTTACCCCAGGAATGCAAAACTGCTCCAGTATTTGAAAATCAATTGAGGAAGTACTTCATATTTACAGGCTAAAGAAGAAAATTCAAGTAATCCTATTGCTCGATGTAGTGAAGCATTTGACAAAAATCCAACATCCATTCGTGATAAAACCTCTCAGAAAACTACAAATAGAAGGTGCTATGATCTGAATGTCCCCTAAAACTGATGTGTTGAAACTAAATTCCCATTGTAACGGTGCTATTAGTGGCTGGCGCCTTCTGGGAAGTGATTAAGTCATCAGGGCTCTGCCCTCATAAATAGATGAATGCCTTATAAAAGGGCTGGAGGGAGCTAGCTTAGGCCTTTTTTTTTTGCCCTCTGCCTTCTGCCATGTAGGGACACAGCATCTGCCCCTTCTGCCATGTGAGAATGCAGCAAGAAGGCTCTCACCAAATACCATATACTGGGACCTTGTTCTTGGACTTCCCAGATTCCAAAACCATGGGAAATAAATGTATATTGTTTATAAATTACTAAGCCTCAGGTATTTTGTTAGAGCAGTACAAATAGACTAGGACAGAGCAAAAGTTATTGAACTTTATAAATATCATCTATACAAATTTACAGCTAGCATTATACATCATAGTAAAATAGTGAATGATTTTCCCCTAACATCGGAAGCAGAACAAGGTTGATCACTCATATTCCACATAGTGCTGGAAATTCTAGCCCATGTAATATGGAAATAAATAAAAGACATAGAGATCAGAAAAGATAAACTAAAATTGTCTTAATCTGCAGATGACTTGATTATCTATGTAAAAAAATCCCAAGGAACCTACCAAAAAAACTCTTCTAGAATCAATGAGTTCAGCAATGTGATAAAACTAAAGACACAAAAATTCATTTTATTTTTGTATATCAATGAACACATGGATACCCAAATTAAAAATATAATAAAATCCCTGAAAATAAACACACACACAGGTATAAATCCACCAAAACATGTAGAAATTTATGTTGAAAACTACAAAATGCTAAAGAATTAAAACAAAATAGATCTAAATAAATGGAGAGACATTCTATATTCATGGATGAGAACATTCAACATAGTAGAAATACCAACTTTCCCTAAATTCCTAAATTATTATACAAATTTAATGCAATTTCCATAAAAATTTCAGCAAAAACGTGTGTAGATATAGAGATGTTGGTTCTAAAATAAACATGGAAAAGCAAAGAAACTAGAATAGCTGAAACATTTTTTAAAAGAGTAAAATGAGAGAAATCTCTACCCAATTTTGGGACTTCCAGCCACAGTAGCCAAGATTATATGACATTGTCAGAAGGATGGACATTGCAATCAATAGAACAGTGTAAGAAATCCAGTGTGTAAAATACCATAGAGAATCACAGAAATATGCCCAAATGATTTCGGAGAAATTAGTTTCTCAAATGACTTGGAGAATTGCAAAGGCAATTGGAGACAGGATAGACTTTCCAAAAAATGATGTAGAGCAATCAAATATTCAATCTAAGTCTCACACCCTACACAAAAAATAACTGAAAATAAAGTGCACACTGAAATACAAAATGTAAAACTATAAAACTTAGAAAGAAGGAATCTTTGTGATCTAGGGCTAGACTTAACACCAAACATCATTTGTAAGAACTGATAAAATAAACTTCACCAAAATTAAAAACGCTTTATCTGCAAAAGCCCTTATTAAGAGGATTAAGAGCAGATACAGAATGGGAGAAATATTTGCAGATCTCTTAAAGACACATGCTGGAATATAGGTATACCTCAAAAATGTTGTGGGTTCATTTTTCAGGTACCATAATAAAGCAAATACTCAATTAAAAGAAGTCACATAAATTTTTTCAATTTCCAAAACATGCAAAATTTATTTTTATACACTACTACGGTCTATTGTGTGCAACAGCATTATGTCCAAAAACAACGTACATACCTTAATTTTAAAAACACTTTATTGCAGCCAGGCATGGTGGCTCATGCCTGCAATCCTAGCACTTTGGGAAGCTGATGTGGGTGGATTATTTGAGGTCAGGAGTGCAAGACCAGCCTGGCCAACATGGCAAAATCTTGTCTCTACTAAAAATATATAAATCAGCTGGGTGTGGTTGTGCACACCAATAATCCCAGCTACTCGGGAGGCTGAGGCAGGAGAATCGCTTGAACACAGGAGGCAGAGGTTGCGGTGAACCGAGATTGTACCAATGCACTCCAGCCTGGGCAACAGAGAAAGACTCCATCTCAAAAAAACAAGAAAGAAAAAAGTAAAATACTTTATTGTGAAAAAAAAAAAAAAAAAAAAAAAAAAGCTAATGATCATCTAAGCCTTCAGCGAGTCATCATCTTTTTAGTGGTGAGAATCTTGCCTGGGTGATGGCTGCTGACCAGTGAGGGTGATAACTGCTGAAAGCTGGGGTGGCTGTGGTAATTTCTGAAAATAAGACAACACTAAAGTTTGCAACATCAATGGACTCTTCCTTTCACAAAAGTTTTCTCTGTAACATGTGATGCTGTTTGATAGCCTTTCACCACAGTATAACTTCCTTCAGAATTGGAGTCAGTCCTCTCAAACCCTGCTGCTGCTTTAGCAACTAAGCTTATATAATATTCTAAACCCTTTTTTGTCATCTCAGCAATGTTCACAGCATCTTCACTATGAGCAGACACCTTCTCAAGTAAGCACTTTCCTGCTTCTCATTCGTAAGAAGCACCTCTTTATCTGTTCAAGTTTTATTATGAGATTGTAGCAATTCATTCACACCTTCGGGCTCTGCTTCTAATTCTCCTGCTGTTTTTACCACATCTGCAGTGACTTCCTCCCATGAAGTCTGGAACCCCTTAAAGTTGGAATCAACTTCTTCCAAACTCTGTTGATATTCTGACCTCCTCCCATGAGTCACGAAAATTCTTAATGGCATCTAGAATGGTGAATGCCTCTCAGAATGTTTTCAACTTAATTTGCCCAGATCCATCAGAGGAATCACCATCTGTAGCAGCTACAGCCTTACAAAATGATTTCTTAAATAGTAACACTTGAAAGTCAAAATTCCTCCTTGATCCGTGGCTTGCAGAATGGATGCGATGTTAATGGCATGAAAGCAACATTCATCTCCTTGCACATCTCCATCAGAGAGCTCTTGACTGGGTACAGTAATATTTTGAGAAGAACCTTTTTCTGGGCAGTAGGTCTCAACAACAGGCTTCAAAGATTCAGTAAACCATGTTGTAAACAGATGTGCTGTCATCTAGGCTTTGTTGTTCCAGTATAGAGCACAGGCATAGTTGATTTAGCATACTTCTTAAGGGTCCTAGGAGTTTTGGAATGGCAAATGAGCACTGGCTTCAACTTACAGTCATCAGCTGCAATAGGCCCTAACGAGAGAGTCAGCCTGTGCTTTCAAGCTTTGTAGCCAGATATTGACTTCTCTTCTCCAGCTATGAGTGTCCTAGATGTAGATGGCACAGTCTTTCAATAGAAGGCTATTTTGTCCACACTGAAAATTTGTTCCTTAGTGTAGCAACCTTCATCAGTTCTCTTACTGTTCTGGAGAACATCCAAAACATCTATATCAGGACTTGCTGCTCTACCTTGTAGTTCTATGCTATGGAGACTTCCTTACTCAAATCTCATCAACCAACCTCAGCTAGCTTCAAATTCTCCTATACAACTCAGCTGTCTCAGCCTCATAGAAGTAAAGAGCATTAGGGCCTTACTCTGGAGTGGGCTTTGGCTTAAGGAAATGTTGTGGTTAGTTGGATCGTCTATCCAGACCACTCAAACTTTCTCCGTATCAGCAACAAGGCTCTTTCACTCCTTATCATTTGTGTGTTCCCTGAAGTGACATTTTTTCATTTACTTCAAGAACTTCCTTTGCATTCACAACTTGGCTATTTAGCATAAGAGGCCCAGCTTTCAGCCTATCTGAGTTTTCAGCATGCATTCTTCACTAAGATTAATAATTTCTAATTTTTTATTTAAAGTGGGAGACATGGCCAGGTGTGGTGGCTAACGACTATAATCCTAGCACTTTGGGAGTCCAAGGCGGGTGGATCACTTGAGGCCAGGAGTTGGAGACCAGCCTGGCCAATGTGGCGAAACCCCGCCTCTACTAAAAATACAAAAAATCCCAGCTACTCGGGAGGCTGAGGCACAAGAATAGCTTGAACCCAGGAGGCAGAGGTTGCATTGAGGTAAGATCACACCACTGCATTCCAGCCTAGGGAACAGAGTGAGACTCCGCTCTCAAAAATAAAAATAAAAAATAAGTAAGTTGAGAAATGTGGGACTCTTCCTTTCACCTGAACATGTGGAAGCCATGGAAGAGTTATTAATTGGCCTAATTTCAATACTGTTGTATCTCAGGGCATAGGAAGGCCCCACAAGAAGCAGAGAGATGGGGGAATGATCGGCTGTGGCGCAGTTAGAACACATACAACATTTTATATGGGCACAGTTCATGGCACCGCAAAATAATTACAATGGTAACAAAGATTGCTGACCACAGATCACCATAACAGATAAAATAACAATGAAAATGTTTGAAATATGATGAGAAGTACTAAAATGTGACACAGAGACATGAAGTAGGCAATGCTATTGGCAAAATGGCACTGAAAGACTTGCTTGATACATGGTTGCCACAAATCTTAAATTTGTTAAAAAATAAGAAAAAAATTCTGTTAACTGCAATAAAATGAGTGATGCCTATTCTGGCTGGGAAGCTATCAAGCTCACCATGACAGATATAAGTTTTCTAAAATTCTAAATTTTGCCTGAAAATTCAATTTTGTCATTTGCAACAAATATAAGCAATTAATTCCTTTGAAGTAACAGGCTCAGTTAGTTCAATTCTCAGACATTTTATGCCAAAAATAAAAGTCTGAATAACCATGGTTTGTCTGTCAGTTGTTCTTTAAAGTAAAAACAGGGATCCGATCCAAGATGGCCGTTTAGGAACAGCTCAGGATTGCAGCTCCCAGTGAAAGCGCAGAGGCTGCTGCAGGTGAACCCCAGGCAAGCAGGACCTGGAGTGAACCTCAGCAGACCTACAGCAGAGGGGCCAGACTGTCAGAAGGAAAACCAAGAAACAGAAATAACCTCATCATCAACAAACAGAACGTCAATCTGAAAGATTTGAGACCCAATCTGAAAGCCAGCAACTACAAAGTCGACAGGTGGATAAATCCTTAAGGATGGGAAGAAACCAGTGCAAAAAGGATGAAAACACCCGAAACCAGAACACCTCTCCTCCTAAAAGGGATCACAACTCCTCACCAGCAAGGGAACAAGGTTGGATGGAGAACGAGTGTGATGAAATGACAGAATCAGAATTCAGAAGGTGGGTAGTAAGAAACTTCTGTGAACTTAAAGAACATGTTCTAACCAAATGCAAAGAAACTAAGAACCTTGAAAAAAGATTTGACGAAATGCTAACAAGAATGGACAAAATAGAAAGGAATATAAGTGAATTGATGGAGCTGAAAAATGCAACACGAGAACTTCGTGAAGCATGCACAAGTATCAACAGCCGAATGGACCAAGCAGAAGAAAGGATATCAGAGGTCGAAGATCAACTCAATGAAATAAAACGGGAAGGCAAGACTGGAGAAAAAAGGGTAAAAAGGAATGAACAAAGTCTCCAAGAAATGTGGGACTATGTGAAAAGACCTAATCTACGTTTGATAGGCGTACCCGAATGCGACGAGGAGAATGAATCCAAGCTGGAAAATACTCTTCAGGATATTATCCAAGAAAACTTCCCCAACCTAGCAAGGCAGACAAACATTCAAGTCCAGGAAATACAGAGAACACCACAAAGATATTCGTCAAGAAGAGCAACCCCAAGGCACGTAATCGTCAGATTCACCAGGGTCGAAATGAAGAAGAAAATACTAAGGGCAGCCAGAGAGAAAGGTCGGGTTACCCATAAAGGGAAGCCCATCAGACTCACAGCAGATCTCTCAGCAGAAACCCTACAAGCCAGAAGAAAATGGGGGCCAATATTCAACATCCTTAAAGAAAAGAACTTTCAACCCAGAATCTCCTATCCAGCCAAACTAAGCTTCATAAGGGAAGGAAAAATAAAATCCTTTGGGAACATGCAAGTACTCAGAGATTTCATCACCACCAGGCCAGCTCTACAAGAGCTCCTGAAAGAGGCTCTACACATATAAAGGAACAACAAGTACCAGCTCAACTAAAGGGCAAAACAGCCAGCTAGCACCAAAATGGCAGTATCAAATTCACACATAACAATATTAACCCTAAATGTAAATGGACTAAAT
>NW_022438191.1:8756-17601 GCF_009761245.1 Sapajus apella | reverse complement strand
TGGCCTCCACTCATTCAAAGTAGGTGGATTCTCCTTTAGCACTCCAAGTCATGCAAGACAGAAATCAGGCACTCACATAGAACCCTGAAAACCCAGATTGTCGAACTTCTGCTCCCTTCTTCTCTTCTACTCCTAAGGGAGAAGCCAAGAGTTGAACATTTTCTCCTGGTTACACGAAACAGTGCCCACTTGGAGAAAGGGCTGAAAGTCAACAGCTTTTCTTACCCATTCCAAGGCGGCTGTTCTCGGTTTTGCACTTGCCTGAGGTGCTGATGATTTCTGGATTTTTCATAAAGCCATTTAGGTTGCAGTCAAGATGTCAGCCAGAGGGGACTGCAGTCATCTGACAGTTTGACTGGGGCTGAAGGGTCCACTTCCAAGATGACCCAGTCACGTGGTCATTAGCTAAAAGCCTCTCAGTTTCTTGCTATGTGGACCTCCCTGCAAAGCTGCTTCAAAGTCCTCACCACATAGCAGTTGGCTTTTCCTAGAGCAGCTGATTCCACAGGAAGGTGGAAGGAGAAAAGTGTGGTACCTTTCCTTACCTCATCTCCTAAGTCACAAACTGTCACATCCACTTTTTTCTATTCATTAGAAGTGTGCCCCTAAATCTAGAGAAGATCTAGGCTCCACCTCTTAAAGGAAAAAAAATTCAAATAAGGGTCAACATATTTTAAAACATACATAAAAGTCACCACAAATATTAAACTTTAATCATAAACATGATCCAATCTACTCTTATCCTTATATATTATCAAATGATTTACAGATCAAGAGAATGTCCAAATGTACTGGATTTTATATAGGCATTTATTTTATTACTTAAACATTTATAAAGATAATCTAAAATGTGTACTTAAAAAAAATTAGGCAGTTTTTGGATCCTGTCTTCTTTCTAGTTTTCTCTGTGTCAGAAGAAAACAGTTTATAATTTTAATTAAAGCCGGTAATTAATAAAAAGACTACAGTTGGTATAAATCAATCTGAGGCCCACATTAAAAAATAAACAATTATAAATAAAAATATAAAGACTACAGTTGGTATAGTAATTAGAAAAGATTAATATGAATACTGGCAAAGATAATGGTAAGGGTAGTTAATTTACAAAAATGGTAATTTAATGAAAAAGGTACATGTAATGTACATACTTTAAATTCAGGTATGATTATATCTCAAAATTAAGGTTTTAATTTCATTATGCATTTACATACTTATCAACTTATACATGTCTAAACATATAAAAATGTACTGCCACTAATTTTTAAAGTCTGTATATGTTAAAGAAGAATATTAATGAATTTATTCACTTTGTAAAAAGCTCATAAATGCAATAAAAGTTGTTATATGTATTATATACAAACAGTGAAATTATATTTTGAAATTTCTTTTATATTATGCCAAAATTATTCTGTGCTCAGATAACAGAGATTCTGTTTTAACAACAAAATAGTGTGAGAACTCTCTGTATTTCCGGTAAACTCTTGAAAGTTTTTGAATTTTTAAACAATATTCTAAGGTGAGTATTTAAAGATCATGGCTGCTGATTATTTAAAAATATTGTTCAGAATAATTGTATTTTCTTTATGCAACTATGACTTACATTCATGTCTTGCTTCATCGAATTACTATTCTTGATGTTGTCTTTGCTTTATCTGGCCCCAAATATGGAATAATAAAATTGCCCATATGTATTTTATGCCTATACTATCACAAGATTTCCAAGAGTAACTCTGACTTATAAATATAAGAAAATAATGAAGCTTGTTTTGGCAACCTCCAAATTTAATTAACTCAAAAATGTTGTGAAAACTTTTATCAAATTTAAGACAGATCCCAGAGAAGAACACCAAGCTCATTTCATTTTATGCCTGTGTTCTACTAGACTTCAAAAAAGAAATCATATGTGACTTAAAATTTTAAGAGCAAAGAAAAAGAGAAAACATTTAAAAACTCATATAGGGAGGCTAAAATAATTATGACTGGATACAAGGTAACTACTGAAAAAAGTTAATGTCTTTCCTTGATATATGCTATGAACAAATAGAAAACTAAGAAAACTAGATAATCAGTGGGAAAAATAGCTATTGAATTTACAAAAATGAAGTAAGAAATGTATAAGATACACTTGAAGTAGTGTAAATCTAAACCTAAAACCTGAATTAGAAAACTTAAAAGATAGAGATGATCTTTGTCCCAAAGTCTGTATCTAAAAAGGCTGAAATTTCAATCAGATGGCAATTTGTGTGTGACTTGATAAACTGTTTCAAAGTTTATATAAAAAATAAGCCCATGTGAGAATAGCTGCTTTTTGTCCAAAGAAAATAAAGAGAATGATAGGGAGTGGAGGCCTGCTTCTACTGGTTATCAGAGGATAAACCCTAGAGCACTGTGCCGACACGAAACACATTCATGGCAGTAGTGGGACAGTCAGACGTGACTTACAC
This sequence comes from Sapajus apella, assembly GCF_009761245.1. Lineage (NCBI taxonomy): Eukaryota > Metazoa > Chordata > Mammalia > Primates > Cebidae > Sapajus > Sapajus apella. The sequence continues at coordinate 15,157 of NW_022438191.1, read as the reverse complement.
ATAAGAATTTCTAAGACAACAACTGGAGCATTTGAAATCAGTAGAGAATGGAATTGTTTTGAGAAAGTTAGGTATGTGGAATTTGAGAAAACCAGTAATAAACTTCAACTAACATAAAGACTTGGATATAAAAATAAAATCACTACTACAAGAAAGTAATTCTTTATATCCTTGCAGTAAGCAATGCCTTTTACTTATAACATGAAATACAAATATCCTGAAGTTTAAAAATGAACTAATTTTGCTACCTAAAAAGTAAAACCTACCCTTTAAGCAAAATATTGATAATGTTAAAAGGCAAGTGACAGGCTGGAAGGAAGTATTTGCAATGTATGTATTAAAAATAATATTTAGAATATATGTAGTTCATTCAAGTTACTAAGAACTTGTAAAACACAGTGGGAAAATGGGCAAGAATATAAACAGGAACCGTACAAAAGAAAAAGCACAACTCATGTATTCACAAATGAAAAGATGCTTCATCTGTCTAACGGCCAAGATGTGTGTTATAATATAACACAGAATTGCCCCATTTCATTGGTATAATTTTAAAAATACATATTCAGTATAGAAATTTATATGCCACTTCAGTATTTTTATGGTTATTACTTTTGTTATTTTATAAACAAATAAGTCAAAAAATGGAATAAGAAACATATTGTAAATATTTATATGATATGGGTTGGAGAAACCTAAATAAGACCCCAAAGGCAGAAGTTTAAAGGGAAGACTAATAGGTTTATCCCTATGAGAATTTGAAAGTATTCTGTACGTTAAAAGGAATACTCAATTAGGAAGTGGAGAAAGATGGCAGAAGAGAAACCTTCACTGATGGTAACCCCTAAGCAAGGACACCAACTTAACAACTATCTAAGCAGGAAAAAACCCATCTTTATAAGAACCAAAAACCACGTACCAAAACTGCCTCAAAAAGTTGGAGCACCAAACGAGCTTCAGGACTTAACGCTTGGATGGCATTTCTGGACCTGCCCTGGGCCAGGGGAGCCCACTGCTCTAAGTATGAATCTCAGACCAGGCAGCATTCACCACAAGCTAACTTAAGAGACCATGGACCTTAAGGAAATATCAGGGTCTGGCAGTATTCCTTGTGGCTGGGGTGGTGGTGGCTACAGATGAGGCTCCTCTGCCTTTGGAAAGGGAGGGAGGAGCAGGAAGGACTGTGACTTGTGGTTTGTGGGCTAGCTCAGCCACAGTATAACAGAATAGCAAGTAGATCTCTAACTGTTTTGACTCCAGTCCCTGACCCCCAGACAGTACTTCTGCACCTACCTAGGGTCTGGGAGAACATGCCACCTGGAAGGGAAGGATACAGGCCTGGATGGCTTTGCCACCTGCTTATTGCAAAGCCGCAGGGCCTTGAGCAAACATATGCAGTAGCCAAAGAGTAGTTAAGGCAGGCCTTGGGCAAGACCCAGCACTGTGCTGGCTTTAGGTCTGACCCAATCCAGTCAAAGTGGTCGTGGCCACAGGGGTGCTTGTGTCACTTTAACCCCAGGCTTCGGGTGGCTCGGAACAGAGACCATGACTCTGTATGTTTGGAAAAAAAAAAAAAAGGGAAGAGTACAAGAGTCTCTGCGTGGTAATCAAGAGAATTATTCTGGATCTTTTCCAAGACGATCAAGGCGGTACCTCTATGAGTCTACATGAACCCACAACATTACTGGGCTTGGGGTGCCTTCTAAAGATTGTGACACCCAAGACATTTCAAATATATAAAAAGTCTTCCCAAGAAGGGTGGCTACAAATAAGCCCAGATAGTGAAGATTACAATAAATTCTAAACTCAATGTGCAGACACAGATGAACATCTACAAGTAAGAAGACCATGCAGGAAAACATGACCTCACCAAATGAACTAAATAAGGCACCAGAGACTCATTCTGGAGAAACAGAGATACGTGACCTTTCAGACACAGAATTCAAAATAGCTGTGTTGAGGAAACTCAAGATAACACAGAGAAGGAATTCAGAATTCTATCAGATAAATTTAATAGAGAGACTGAAATAATACATAAAAATCAAGTGCAAATTCCAGAGCTGAAAAGTGCAACTGGCATGCTGGAGAATGCATCAGAGTCCTTTAATAGCAGAATGGATCAATCAGAATAGTGTGCATGAAGACACCCTATTTGAAAATATGCAGAGGATACAAAAAAAAAAAAAAAAAAAACCAATGAAGTATGCCTACAGGATCTATAAAATAGCCCCAAATGATGCAAATCTAAGACTTATTGGGCTTAAAGAGACAGTAGAGAACAAGATAGAGGTAGAACATTTATTCACAGAGATAATAACAGAGAACTTCCCCAACCTAGAGAAAGATATTACATCCAAGTACGAGAAGGCTATAGAACACCAAGAAGATTTAACCCAAAGAAGAGTCTCTCAAGGCATTTAATAATCAAACTCCTGAAGATCAAAGACAAAGAAAGGATCCTAAAAGCACCAACAGAAAAGAAACAACATGCAGTGGAGCTCCAAAATGTCTGGGAAAACTCAGAATAGTGTAGTGCAATACTGTAATTGTGGTGTGTAAACTACTCTTATCATAAATGGAATTCCAGACTAAATAATGAACCAATCAAAAATAATAACCACAACGTCTTTTCAAGACATAGTACAGTAAGATATAAACAGAAACAACAAAGTCAGAAAGCATGAGGACAAAGTTAAGGCGATTGCTCTAACAATTTTAAATATATACACACCCAACATGGGAACACCCACATATATACAGGGAATATTATCAGAGCGAAAGAGAGAGATGGGCCCCAATACAACAATAGCTGGAGACCTCAACACCCCATGTTTAGTGCTGGACAGATCTTCCAGACAGAAAATCAACACAGAAACAACAGACTGAAACTGCACTAGAGAACGAATGAGTCTGATAGATATTTACAGAACATTTCACCCAAGAGCTGCAGAATACACATGCTTTACCTAAGCACATGGATAGATCATATGTTAGGTCTCAAACAAGTCTTAAAACATACAAAAACTAAACTAATATCAAGCATTTCCCTTGACCACAATGGAAAAACTCTAGAAATCAGTAACAGGAGGAATTTTGGAAACGATACAAATACATGGAAATTAAACAATATGCTACTGAATGATCAGCGAGTCAATGAAGGAATTAAGATGGAAATGTAAAAAATTCTTGAAACCAATGATAATGAGAAACACAACATACCAAAACCTATGGGATACAGCAAAAGCACACTAAGAGGGAAGTTTACAGGTGTAAGTACCTACATCAGAAAAGGACAAAACCTTCAAACAAATAATCTAATGATGCCTTTTTATGAACTGGAAACACAAGAGCAAACCAAACCAAAATGGTAGAAGAAAGAATAAAGATCCAAGCAGAAATAAGTGAAATTGAACTGAAAAATAACATACAAAAGATCAATGTAACAAAAAGCTGTTTTCCTGCAAAGTTAAACAAAATTGACAAGCCTTTAGCCAGACTAAGAAAAAGAGAAGATCCAAATAAATAGAAATGAAAAAGAGACACTATAACTGATACTGTGGAAATTTAAAGGATCTTAGTGGCTATTACGAGAAACTACATGCCAATAAATTGGAAAATCTAGAAGAAATGGACAAATTGCTGGGCACATACAACGTGACATGATTGAATCAGGACGAAATCCAAAAGCTGAACAAACCAATAACAAGTAACAAGATTGAAGCCATAATAAAAAGTCTTCCAGTAAAGAAAAGCCCAGGGTCTGATAAATTCACTGCTGAATTCAACCAAACATTTAAAAAAGAACTAACACCAATCGTGTTCATGCTATTTCAAAAAACAGAGGAAGAAGGAATACTTCCAAACTCATTCTAGGAGGCCAGTACTACCCTGATACCAAAGCCAGACAAAAACATATCAAAAATAGAAAAACTACAGGCCAACTTCTCTGATGAATATTGACACAAAAATCCTCAACCAAATACTAGCAAACCAGAAAGATCATCCATCATGGCCAAGTGGGATTTATCCCTTAGATGCAAGGATGGTTCAACATATGCAAATCAATCAACATGATACATCATATCAACAAAATGAAGAATAAAAACCAAATGATCATTTCAATGGATGGTGAAAAAGAATTGGTAAAATTCAACATCCCTTCATAATAAACACCCTCAAAAAACTTGATATAGAAAGAGCGTATCTCAGCATAATGAAAGCCATGTAAGACAGATCCACAGACAGTATCATATAGAATGGAGAAAAACTGAAAAAGCCTTTCTTCTAAGATCTGGAACACAACAAAGCTGCACACGGTCACCATTGTTGTTCAACACAGTACTGGAAGTCCCAGCTAAAGCAATTAGACAAGAGAAAATAATAAGCAGCATCCAAATAGGAAAGAAAGAAGTCAAATGATCTTTGTTTGCTGATCATATAATCTTACATTAGAAAAACCTAAAGTCCCCACAAGAAAACTGTTAGAACTGATAAAGAAATTCAGTAAAGTTACAGAATACAAAATCAACATATAAAAATCAGTAGCAGCTGGGCACGGTGGCTCATGCCTGTAATTCTAGCACTTTGGGAGGCTGAGGTGGGTGGATCATCTGAGGTTAGGAGTTCAAAACCACCCTGACTATCATGGTGAAACCCCATCTTAAAAAAAAAAAAAAAAACAATCAGTAGCATTTGTATATGCCAAAAGTCAGTGAGCAACCTGAAAAAGAAATTTAAAAAGTAACCCTATTTACAAAAGCCACATATGAAAGTAAATACCTGGAAATTAATTTAACCAAAAGAAGTGAAGGATCTCTATAAGGAAAACTTTATAAAACAATGATGAAAGAAACTGAAGAGGACACCAAAGAATGGAAAAGTATTCCATGTTCATGGATTGGATGAATCCATATTGTTAAAATATCCATTCTACTTATTCAGTGCAATCCATCTCAAAATACTGACATTCTTCAAAGAAATAGAAAAAATAATCCTAAAATTTATGATGAACCATAAAAGACTCAGAATAGCCAAAACTATGCTAAGCAAAAAGGGCAAAACTGGAGGAATCACATTACCTGGCTTCAAATACTACTACACAGCTAGAATAACCAAAACAGCATGGTACTGGCATAAAAATGGACACACAGGCCAGTAAAACAGAATAAAGAGCCCAGAAACATATTCATACACTTACAGTGAATTCATTTTTGACAAAGGTGCCAAGAACATACACTGGGGAGAAGATGGTCTTTTCAAATAAATGATGCTGAGAAAACCAGATATCCTTACACAAAAGGATGAAACCAGACCCCTATCTATCACCATCACAAAAATCAAATGAAAATAAATTAAAGACTTAAACCTAATATCACAAACTATGAAACCACTACAAGAAAGCGTTGGAGAAAATCTCCAGAACATTTGGTCTGGGAAAAGATTCCTTGAGCAATATCCCCACAGGCACAGGCAACCAAAGTAAACAAATGAGATCACATCAAGTTAGAAATCTTCTGCAGAGCAAAGTATAAAATCAACAAAGTGAAGAGACAACCCACAGAATGGGAGAAAATATTTGCAAACTACCCCTCTCACAAGGAATTAATAACCAGAATATTTAAGGAACTCAAACAACTCTAAGAAAAAAATCTAATAAGACAGGCAATACCAAATGCTGGCAAGGACGTGGAGAAAAGGAAACCGTCATACATTGTTGGTGGCAACGTAAATTAGGGCAACCACTACGGAGAACAGTTCCCCAAAAAAACTAAAAACTGAGCTACCACATAATCCAGCAGTCCCAGTGCTGGGCATATACCTAAAAGAAATAAAATCAGTATATCAAGGAGATATCTGCACTCCTATGTTTGTTGCAGCAATGTTTACAATAGCTAGGATTTGGAAGCAATCTAAGTGTCCCTCAACAGACAAACAGATAAAGACAATGTGATACATATAAACAATGAAGGATCATTCAGCCATAAAAAATGAGATCCAGTCATTTGCAATAACACAGATGGAAGTGGAGATCATAATGTTAAGTGAAATAAGCCAGGCATAGAAAGACAAACATCATGTGTTCTCACTTATTTGTGGGATCTAAAACTCAAATCAACTGAACTCATGGACATAGAGAGTGGAAGGATAGTTATCAGAGGCTGGGAAGATAGAGGGGTCAACTGAGGGGAGGTAGGGATGGTTAATGGATACAAAAAGGTAGAAAGAACACATAAGATCTATTTCATAGTGCAATAAGGTGACGACAGTCAATAATAATTGTATATGTTTAAATAACTTTTAAAATATAATTGGTTTGTAATTCAAAGGATAAATGCTAGAGAAGACGGATACCCCGTTCTTCATGATGTGCTTATTTCACATTGCATAACTATATCAAAACACGT
>NW_022438191.1:0-8746 GCF_009761245.1 Sapajus apella | reverse complement strand
TATTTCAAGACAGGGTCTTGCTCTTTCACCTGTGCTGGAGTGCCCTGGTGTGATCACAGGTCACTGCAGTCTCTTCCTCCCAGGCTTAAGCAATTTTCCCACCTCAACCCAAAGTACTTGGAACTACAGGCATCAGCCACTGCACCTTGCAAGTTTTTGTATTTTATGTAGGCTCAGGGTTGTGTCATGTTGCCCAGGTTGCTCTCAAACTTCTGGGCACCAGTGATCTGCACGCCTCAGCCTCCCAAAGTGCTGTGACTACAGGCGTGAGCCAACATTCGTGGCCAAAGAATTACATTCTATATATTTCATAGGTAACCAAGTGTTAAGTCAGTAAAAAAGAGTTGAGAACTTTTTCAGTGTTAATAAGAATAAAAAAGACATACGACTACAATGCTAAGTTATTATTGGATAATAATTTGCCGATAGTTGCACACTGAATTAATGATCATTGCGGTTGAGTATCACAGCTTCTGGTTTTCTCATTCTTCACTCATTTATTCAACAACCATGTGCTAAGGTACTAGACTACGACAAGCCCTGGAGTTACAAGATCAAGATATACAGTCCGCCCCTCAGCAATCGTATGCTATACCCTGAAAAAGTAGACAAATAGGCAGTTTCCATGCCAAGTCATAGACACCCTGACACGTATAAAACAGGGCACTATTAGAACATAGGAGGGACACCTATCCCAGTTTTGACTCGATACTGTAGGCTTTTTGGTGGAGGCATGGTTAGTGGATGCCTGAAGACATGAAAAACAGATTGGCACAGCCAAGAAGCAAGCGCAAAGAGCTGGAGGTGAAGGAAGAGCACCGTGGACTTCTGTGCAGTCCAGTTTCACTGGATGCTAGAACAAAGGGCAGAACACAGTAAGTGGTGAGAGATATGCCTGAGGAACTTGACAAGAACCAAATGAACATGGGTGTTTATATTCCATGACAAGGAATTTGGAACTTTTCCTGACAGCAGAAGGAAACCAATGACACTGTAAATGACTGGGGATTTAAAGTGTTAACCTCTCAAGCAACTGCTTACAAACTATAACTGCCTGAGGTTACTAGATGTGACTGGAGTGTTTGGGTCTTAAAAATCACTGCCATCGGCTGGGCACGGTGGTTCATGCCTGTAATCCCAGCACTTTGGGAGGCCGAGGCCAGCGGATCCCCTGAGGTCAGGAGCTCGAGACCAGCCTGACCAACATAGAGAAACACCATCTCTACTAAACATACAAAATTAGCCAGGGTGCTGGTGCATTCCTATAATCCCAGCTACTTGGGAGGCTGAGGCAGGAGAATCGCTTGAACCCCGGAGGCAGAGGTTGCGGCGAGCCAAGATTGTACTCCAGCCTGGCAACAAGAGCAAAACTCCGTCTACAAAATAAATAAATGAATAAATGCCTTTCTGAGTTGCCTGTGGGTTTGTGGTGCTCCCTGAGCCGTCTGTCCTGTTCCAAGATGCTTCAAAGAATTATTAAAAATATGTGGCTCCCCATGAAGCCCACTATACCCAAGTTTACCAGGAGATCTGGGTAGGAAGGGGGCTCATGGGCTTCATCATTTATAAAATCCCGGCCGCTGATAAAAGAAGTAAGGCTGCAAAAGCTTCAGCTGCTGCTCATGGTCCTCACCAACCAGCTTTACTTGGAGTACATGTGAAAGAAAACGTCAGTCTGCCTGTAAATTTGAGCAAGCTGCGTTAGACGGGGAGCGTGGAACATCACTGTACACTTCAACCGTTTACTTCATGGCATGAATGAATGCATCTGTGAGATGCACAACAAAAGAGAAGTGGGGAAATATCTAAAATCTATGCCCTATTGTCAAAAGTCAAAGAGCTAGAGGAGCAAGATCGAACTCAAAAGCTAGCAGAAGACAAGAAATAACTAAGAGAAGAACAGAAGGAGATAGCGACACAAAAAAGCCCTTCAAAAAATCAGGAAATCCAGCAGCTGGTTTTTTTTGAAAAGATCAACAATATAGATAGACTGCCATTCAAACTAATAAAAAAAGAAGAGAGGAGAATCGAATAGATGCAATTAAAATGATAAAGGGATATCACCATTGATTCCACAGAAATACAAACTACCATCAGAGATTACTACAAACACCTCTATGCACATAATCAGTAAATCCAGAAGATTTCGATAACTTTCTAGACACTTACACCTTCCCAAGACTAAACCAGGAAGAAGTTGAATCCCTGAATAGACCAATAACAAGGTCTGACGCTGAGGCAGCAATTAATAGCCTACCAACCAAAAAAGCCCAGGTCCAGATGGGTTCACAGCCAAATTGTACCACAAGTACAAAGAGGAACTGGTACCATTCCTGTTGAAACTATTCCAAACAATACAAAAAGAGGGAATGCTCCCTAACTCATTTTATGAGACCAACATCATCATACCAAAACCTGGCAGAGACACAACTAAAAAAGAATTTCAGGCCAATATCCATAATGAACATTGACGCAAAAATCTTCAATAAAATACTGGCAAGTTGAATGCAACAGCACATCAAAAAGCTTATCCATCATGATCAACTAGGCTTCATCCTGCAGATGCAAGGCTGGTTCAATATATACAAATCTATAAATGTAATGAATCATGTAAACAGAACCAAATACAAAAAACACATGATTATCTCAATAGACGCAGACAAGGCCTTTGATAAAATTCAACAGCTCTTTACGCTAAAAACTCTTAATAAACTAGGTATCGATGGAACGTATCTCAAAATAATAAAAGCTATTTATGACAAACCCATAATCAATATTATACTAAATGGGCAAAAACTGGAAGCATTCCCTTTGAAAACTGGCACTACACAAGGGTGCCCTCTCTCACCATTTCTATTCAACATAGTATCGGAAGTTCTAGCCAGAGCATTTAGACGAGAAAAAGAAATAAAGGGTATTCAATTAGGAAAAGTGGAAGTCAAATTATCTCTATTTGCAGACAACATGATTGTATATTTAGAAGACCCCACTGTCTCAGCCCAAAATCTCCTTAAGATGATAAGCAACTTCAGTAAAGTCTCCGGATAAAAAAAATCAATGTGCAAAAATCACAAGCATTTCTATACACCAATAACAGACAAACAGAGAGCAAAATCACAAGCAAACTCCCATTCACAATTGCTACGAGAATAAAATACCTAGGAATACAAATGACAAAGGACGTGAAGGATCTCTTCAAGGAGAACTACAAACCACTGCTCAAGGAAATGAGAGAGGACATAAACAGATGGAAAAACATTCCATGCTCATGGTTAGGAAGAATCAATATCATGAAAATGGCCATACTGACCAAAATAATTTACAGATTCAACACTATCCACAACAAGCTACCAATGACCTTCTTCACAGAACTGGAAAAAACCACCTTAAACTTCATATGGAACCAGAAAAGAGCCTGCATAGCCAAGACAATCCTAAGCAAAAAGAACAAAGCTGGAGGCATCACACTACCTGACTTCAAACTATACTACAAGGCTACAGAAACCAACAGCATGATACTGGTACCAAAACAAAGATATAGACCAATGGGTCAGAACAGTGGCCTCAGAAGTCATACCATACATCTACAACCATCTGATCTTTGACAAACCGGACAAAAGCAATGGGGAAAGGATTCCTTATTTAATAAGTGGTGTTGGGAAAACTGGCTAGCGATGTGCAGAAAGGCTGAAACTGGACCCCTTCCCTACACCTTATACAAAAATTAACTCCAGATGGATTAAAGAGTTAAACATAAGAACTAACACTATAAAGACCCTAGAAGAAAACCTAGGCAATGTCATTCAGGACATAGGCATAAGCAAGGACTTCATGACTAAAACAAGAAAAGCAATGGCAACAAAAGCCAAAACTGACAAATGAGATCTAATTAAACTTAAGAGCTTCTGCACAGCAAAAGAAACAATCATTAGAGTGAACCAGCAATCAACAAAATGGGAAAAAATTTCAGCAAGCTACCCATCTGACAAAGGGTTAATATCCAGAATCTACAAAGAACTAAAACAGATATACAACAAAAAATACCAACCCATCAAAAAGTGGGCAAAAGATATGAACAGACACTTTTCAAAAGAAGACATTTATGTGGCCAAAAAACACATGAAAAAATGCTCATCATCACTGGTCTTTAGAGAAATGAAAATCAAAACCACATTGAGATACCATCTCATGCCAGTTAGAATGGCTATCATTAAAAAATCTGGGTCAGATGCTGGAGAGGATGTGGAGAAATAGGAACACTTTTACACTGTTGGTGGGAGTGTAAATTAGTTCAACCATTGTGGAAGACAATGTGGCGATTCCTCAAGATCTAGAAATAGAAATTCCATTTGACCCAGCAATCCCATTTATGGATATATACACAAAGGATTATAAATCATTCTATTATAAAGATACCTGCACATGTGTGTTCATTGTGACACTGTTTACAATAGCAAAGACTTGGAACCAACCCAAATGCCCATTGATGATAGACTGGATAAAGAAAACGTGGCACATATACACCATGGAATACTATGCAGCCATAAAGACAGGATGAGTTCATGTCATTCGCAGGGACACAGATGAATCTCGAAACCATCATTATCAGCAAACTGACATAAGAACAGAAAACCAAACACTGAATGTCCACTCATAAGTGGGATTTGAACAGTGAGAACACATGGACACAGGGAGGTGAAGATCACACACCAGGGCCTGTTGTGGAACGGGGGACTCAGGGAGGTATAGCGGTGGGTGGGGAGATTGGGGAGGGATAACATTAGGAGAAATACCTAATTAGGTGATGGGTGGGATGGAGGCAGCAAACCACCATGGCATGTGTATACCTATGTAACAATCCTGCAAGATCTGCACATGTACCCCAGAACTTAAAGTAAAATTAAAAAAAAACAAAGAAAAAAGAAAAGAAAAAAATCACTACAATAACCCTGAGAACTTGATGATGCCTTTGTTTTCTGAAGACAGTTTCTGGGTGCTGGCTGACAGTCCCATAGGGATGGCAAAAGTAAAGTGTAGAGCCTCACTTCTCAAGCTTTTTTTCAAGCTATCGAAGGTGATAATTATACATGCTCTTCATTATACATGTTCAAGTTTTCACATCTTTCATTAGATGTGTGTAAGAAAGAATATTTAATGTAGGACCTATTATCCAAAGAATGAAAAGGGATGTCATTTGCAGTTTATTTCACACATACATTACTTAATCTAAATTAAATTTATAAATTTTGGTAATGGCCAGCCACAGTGGCTCATGTCTGTAATCCCAGCACTTTGGGAGGCCAAGGCCAGTGGATCACAAAATCAGGAGTTCGAGACCAGCCTGGCCAAGATGGCGAAACCTCGTCTCTACTAAAAATACAAAACCTGGCCGGGCATAGTGGCAGGCGCCTATTATCCCAGCTACTTGGGAGGCTGAGGCAAGAGAATTGCTTGAATCTGGGCAGCAGAGTTTACAGTAAACTGAGATCATGCCATTGCACTCCAGCCTGGGCGATAGGGTGAGACTCTGTCTCAGAAAAAAAGAAATTTTTTTTTTTACTAACATACCTGCTGCTCCTAAAGGTATATCATTTTCCAACTGCTGCTGCATCTGAAATAAGTCAAATATTATTTACAATGTTTCAGACGAGACCTTATTATGGAAAGAGTATCAATTACAAAAACGTGGCCTTTAAATAATACTTTCAGAGACTAGACCTAACTTGAAGATTGCTTAAAAAAAAATCACATAAATTCGTATTTTAAGTTTAGATAAAGGAGAACATATCTGTGTTATGCTGTTTAATCTCATAAAAGCACAATTAATATTGGTCTGTTGCACAATGTCATTTCAAACGTGTGAGGTTTTCCCTTATTAGTACAGAGGTTAAACAGTTCAACTCATATTTTGCAATGAGTGTATTACTTTCCCATTCTTATCAAAACTCTGCCCTTTATAAGTCTAATCAGTTTTTCACTTTAATGAATAGTTCCTTAAAATGAACTCTCCATTCTCCACTTGCATAAAATAATTTTAACGTATGTCCTTTACTATTAATTCAGCACAGAATCTTTAATACACACTTGAAGAAAGCAGTATTGTTGTGACGGCATGTGAATATATTCCACTGGCAAAAGATTAAAAATATTACACTATTATGGTTAACATTTCTTTATTCACATGGACACAAAGATTTCAGAAAATTTACGTGAAAACAAGAATAAAAACAGGTTAGAGCTAGTTTTCAATCTTAGTTTCATTGACTCATTCGTGTCTAGAATTAGAAACTAGGAAAAGAATGTAGCCATATAACTGCAACTCTGATTTCGCAACTTTGATTTCTTTTCAGAAACTAGTACCCATTTTTGAAGTATCTGACAAGTTATAGTTATCTACTTACTTATGAAAGGTGTGGGAATATTTCAAACTTATTGTCAGTGTCTCTATCTAGAGTGCTCATTTAAATCTTTTGTAGACTAGGCACTCTCTCACTGAAGGCCCAGACAGGGTCTGAGATGGTTTGTGGCGAGAATGATAATGATATCTCATGCCTTTACAAATTTTAGGTGTCAGTTTTTTGGTTTTTTTTGACTAACAGGTTAACCAATATTTCGAGCCTCCTTTCCATAACATTTCTGTGACAAAAACATTAAGAATAGGCTTTACAGAGTAAGTAACATTGTGACATGGCAAATGCCCCATAAAACTGCATACCTCAACTATACCTCAGCTTTCTGTTGAAACTGCTCTCTGTAACCCTGATGTGACAAGCAAGCAGTCCAAACCCATGCCATGTGGGCCCCTGCAACTTGTAATAAGTAACTAAGGTCTGTAATTTCCACCCTACCCTGACAATGTGTAGACTAACACTTAACTTCTGTGAACCACTTAAGTAACAATCGGAATATCCGAAGCCCCTCACCCTCAACCTCGCCCCGCCCAGGAGGTGGTTTACAGAATGTCCAAAGTCCACTGGCCCTGGGAACGTCCGAAGCCCCTCGCCCCCATCCCTGCCCAGGAGGTGGTTTATGGGTATAAAAGGTCTTGACACCCTCCTTTTGGGGCCACAGGTTGAAGAGACGTGAGTCCTCCTCCGTGGCCGCTGGCAATAAAGACCCTGCAATTTGGCATACTTTTGTCTTGGTGTTAACTTTCTATTCTCACTCTGGTATAACAACATGACAACAGCATTACCAGCCAGGCCTCATAAAAGAAGCAACTCGATACCAGATAAAGGGGGAAGCCTTTCTCCAGAGAACCCCTAGATATTGCCACTCATAAGCACTATGTAAAAGTACATTTTTACGTGACTCAAACTAAGACACTACTACTGTAAAGTTATCTTTTCTCCCAAAAACTTTTCTGCTAAATATTACCAGCATAATAGATTTTATTATTTCTTTCTACCCCATTCACAAATACTTTCATACTTCCTCAATTTTGTTAACCTAAAAATGAGACACTCTCCTTAACAAATTGCTTACTTTTATACTGAAGAAATCGTAACTCTGTAGAGAGAGAATACTTTTTGTATGACAACTTTAAATATAGGTCATTTTCTCTTCAAGCTCTTATAAATAAGAGTACATGGCAGAAGTCTCTGCCCCTTTCCACTCCCGGAGTGGCTTCCCCCTGCACCAATTCTCTTCCAGCCTTTCCCTGACCCTTGACTATTTCGCCACATAAATGACAGTGGAGGGCAACTGCCTTTGGGAAAGACATCCCAGGTCAGATGTAAAGCAGAGGGAAAAGGGACAGACCCAGGACACAGGGAGGGAGTGCCTCTGGGACCCAAAAGCTTAGGAAAGGGTTCTTGAGTATTGATGACTCCAGTTTTTTCCTGGCCAGTGAAAGGCCCCCAAAAATTAAGAAAAAATTGTTCCTCAAAAATCTTCCCTTGCATCAGATCTGCTTTTTATACTCTCTCATCACCATCTTGTAAAATGATACATTGTCTCATTTTTCTGGTAAGTACTGTGAAAAGAAAAAATATCTTGGGCCCCAAAATAACTAAGCTAAAAGGAAAACTCAAGCTGGAAATTGCTTAGTGAAAACCTGCCTCCCATTCTATTCAAAGTTCTCTCTGCTCACTGAGATAAATGCATATCTGACTGTCTCCTTTGGAAAGGCAAATCGGAAACTCAAAAGAATGCCACTGTTTGTCTCTCACCTATCTGGAAGGAAGCCCCCTCCCACCTTCCAGTCTTCCTCCCTTGACTGCAAGTTGTCCCACCTTTCTAGACTGAACCAATGTACTTCTTACATATATTAATTGATGTCTCCTGTCTCCCTAAAATGTAAAAAACCAAGATGTGCCCCGACCACCTTGGATACACATCATCAGGATTTCCTGAGGCTGCGTCATGGCATGTGTCCTGAACTTTGGCAAAACAAACTTTCTCAATTAACTGAGGCCTGTCTCAAATTTTGGGGGTTCACAGTACTAATGAGAACATTATATTTGCATCATGGGTAACAATTTACAGACATATTTAACATTCATTTTCCTTTTGTACCCAGTGGTACGATTTCATGACTGAAGCATTTGGATGCTAATCATCTTATTTTTTTTTTTAAGAAAAATAAAACCTAAGCAGACAATATGATTAAAAATCTCAGCTAGCTGGGCTCCTGAAATCTATGCATTAAAACAATAATTTAATGCATTGCCTTTTAAGCTATTTGGCTGCAATGCTGTCTAAGAAACCACAGATTTGCTCTTCTGTGATATGTTAGGACATGAAA
>NW_022438190.1:0-17604 GCF_009761245.1 Sapajus apella | reverse complement strand
CATTCATAGGGGCAGGGACAGTGTCTTGTTCATCTTGTTTTAGAGTTAACTCAGTTAATACATAGGGTTGCTATTGTGGCTGCTCCCAGTTATCCCAGATCTCCCTTCTAGGTTCATGGTAGGACCATACTTTCTGCCTCGCTGTTGTGAGGAGCTGTAGCTAATGACCTGTGAGCAGAGGAGACTTCACTTACAGGCTGGAGCATTTAGTAATCACAGCAAGCTCCTCCAGAGCTTACTCTTCTCTCTCTGCCATGGGATCAACACTGCTACAGACAGTGAATCATCGGACACCACCACAAAGTCGAGCTTCCGCTAACCCCACAAGATCACACAGCATGCACAAGAAACACTTTTTTGTTTGCTTAAGTCAGTGAGGTTTGAGAATTATTTGTTACTGCAGCATAACCTAGCCTGTCCTGACTTACACATTTTAAACCACAGTGTTCTAAAATACAATAGGCCAAGACAAGAATGATCCAAAACTGAATCACCTATCTCCCCAAATCAGCCACTTCAGACTCTTCCGCAAGATTCTCAAGGATCCTAAAGCTGAAATTTTAGTTTAACTTATTGCCAGAAAGCTGATAAGCAAAGCCCATTATGTCACTGCTAAACATGAAACAATGTTTAGTCATTAAGCAGACACAAGAATAGAAGAGTAGTCTTAAAGCTTTTGTTATATGTGGTACCACAGAAGAAAAGAGAACACTTCCTGAGCACCTACTATGTGCCTGTGTACTTTCTACACATTCCCTAATTTAATCTTAACAATAACTAAGAAGGTAGCTATCGTCTATTTATTTTACAAATTAAAGAACACAAATGGGAGGATAAGTAACTTGCCCAAGATCAACAACAGCTGGGCGCGGTGGCTCAAGCCTGTAATCCCAGCACTTTGGGAGGCCGAGGTGGGTGGATCACGAGGTCAAGAGATCGAGACCATCCTGGTCAACATGGTGAAACCCTGTCTCTACTAAAAATACAAAACATTAGCTGGGCGGTGGTGCGTGCTTGTAATCCCAGCTACTAGGGAGGTTGAGGCAGGAGAATTGCCTGAACCCAGGAGGCAAGGCGGAGGTTGCGGTGAGCTGAGATCGCGCCATTGCACTCCAGCCTGGGTAACAAGCGTGAAACTGCGTCTCAAAAAAAAAAAAAAAAGGAATGCGGTACTACATGACTCAATCACAAACAGTGCTTACTTCTTTTGTGGAGCTGAAATCTACTTTCAGGATTGTTTTCAAAAGGCTGTATTGCACAGCAAGTAATGACTACTTATCTTGCTGCCAAACTAGAGTGGATTCCAAGCCAGGCTTTACCCCTGTGTGGCCTTGTTCAGGTTAATTTCTCTGAAAATCAGATTTTCCAGCTGTAAAACCAGGAAATATTACCCACCTCATATGGAGGACCAAACGTTGTAGACATTTTACCTGTCACACAAAAACGATGAACTATTAAGCGTTGGAAAGGAATGTGCCTAACACCCTAGCAAAAGGTTTTAGAAATTTACGGTTTCATCATAATAAAGAAGGTAAATAAGGCGACAATTAACTTCCGTATTTTAGCCCTGAGATGGCTGTATGTCAGCTCAGCACAGAATTATTTGCAATTTTTAACTACATGGGAAACAATACAAAAAATATGATGGTCTGTCTACGTATTTCAGCTAGCACTGTGCTAAGCGATCTATAAAAGATACGGTTCCTCCACTCCCTGCACTAAAGAAACAACCACTATCTGATTCGGGAAGGTTCTGATTCAATAAAGAATTGAGACACACCAGAACCAAATAAATCGTATGATTGCTTAACTCAGTTCCTTGTTAAACTTAAAGCTTTTAAATGATAACGATATTTGGAAGTTTTTAAAGCGTGAACTGACTGTAATCCAATCATGTGATCCCATGAAATCCAGAGCATAAATGTAAAATAGGAACATTCCCAATCCGTAAAGGATTTCTGCTACCCCGTTCACTGCCTACCCACCGTCCCTAGCTGTGCATCCCATGTTTAAATCCTTGCGGGGGGAAGTGGGATTTCCAAAGGCAGCAGCATTGTATCGACTAGGACGAGTGATAAACCGTTTCTTTAAGAGAAAGAAATAAACACTACACGGAGCAAAAACATGACAGGATCAAAAAGCGTAAAGACAGTTGCAAGGAGAAAAAACATGAATGAATGTGGAGGGCGGAGCCTGGGAAAACCCCTCTGCAACGCTGCACTGAACAAAGCGCTCCGAATGCCAGGAGGAGAGAGAATGGAAGTGCTAACTCAGGAAGGAGCCTGGAGTGGATGCAGAGAGCACAGGAGGAGGAGGAGGACGAGATGAGGCGAGCGCAGCAGCCCGGAGACTCCTCCTTGCTGCCAGCTCCGCCGCCGCCCCTCCCCTCTCCAGCCAGCAACTCATTCCCGAGCCCGACCCCGAGGCAAGCCCTAGGCGACCCGTGCCGCAACCCAACTGCTGCAGGCGTGCACTCCCAACCCGGAAAGAAACTACCCAGGTGGCCGGGAGTAAACAGGGACTTAGAGCAGAGCAAAGAACTAAAGGGAAAGAAAGCCACAAAGCCTGGAGGTTGGGATGCTGAGGCCTGGTCTCCCTCATCCCCCGCTCTCTTGCAAAATGCGTCTGCGGCTGGAAGGCGGCTGGGGAGGCTGGGTCCCCCAGTAGCTGCTCGGCTCGCGCGCGGCGAGGGCGCCCAGAAGTGCCAAGTGTCTCCCGCACGCAGCCATCCCCTCTGCAAGGTCGGCGGCTGTACACACACGCACACACACAGACACGCGCACGCCCGCACGCCCCCCGCCCGCCGAGGGGATGTGCTCCGCCCCGCCCCGCCGCCCTCCCCAGCTGCAGCGCCCCGGCCGCGGAGCCCGCGCCGAACCTGCTGCCAGGACGCCCGGCGGAGCCGCTGCCGCTGCAGCCGGCCCTGGAGCTGCGCTGCTGATGGCGGCGGCCGGGGCTCCGGATCTCCGCAACCCCCGCGCGGCGGCGGCGGCGCCCGGGATCCCTCCTTCACTTGACAACCCCAAACACAAACATAACCGCCTATAGCGGCCGCCGCTCCCCGGCCCCTCGCTCCGTCCGCCGCCCCGACACCGCCCAGCAGCCGCCAAGCTGAAGGCCGGCGACTGAAGCTTACACCACCAAGCGCTGAAATACTAAACAGTGGAGGGGGCCGGCGGGCGGGGGGAGCGCGGGGCGCGCGGGCGGGAGCCGCAGGCGCGGGGCGGAGGAGGCGGCGGAGCCCGCCGGCCTCCCGGGCCACGGCATGATCGCGGCCGCGGGGGCAGCGGGGTGGCCGGGCCGGGATGCGCGCGCCGCGGCAGGGCGGGCGGGCGGGCGAACCCTGGGGCCAAGGGGCCCGGGGCGGGGAGGACCGGCGCGGGCTTTACCTCTCCCCAAGGGCAGAGTAGGGCACGTTTAGCATCTTTGGGGCCGGCGGGAGGAACGCGGGCCGGGCAGCGCGGGGGAGGCAGGGCGAAGGTCATAGGCTTTCCCGCGGGTGGGCGGGGAGGCAGGGGATCACCGGGGGCGGGAGGCGGGGAGGCCGCGGGGGGCCGGGTAGCGGCGACGCCCGGGCGGGGGAGGGGACGTCCCCGCGGGGAATGGGGTTGAGACCGGGGCCAGGGGTGGAGGACGCCCGGGCGCCGGGGCCCAGCTGGGCCGGCGCGGCTGCCAGCTCTACTCCGGGGTAGGCGCAGGGACAGGAGGGGGCGCGGGAGGAGGCGGTGGCGTGGCCCAGGGGGGGAGGGGCGGGGTTAGGGACGCGAAGGGCGGGAACCCAGGGTCCGGCCTCCTGGGGAACTCGCACCCAGCGGGGGCGGAGAGGCGGACCCGGCCGGTCATGCGGCCCAGGGAAGGCCTGGCCGGGTCGCGCAGCTGGGGGCGGTTGATCTGGGAAGAGGGGCGGGGCGGGCGGGACCGTAGTTTCTCTTTACCGTCTCTTAACTTTCTACAGCAGGATGTGGGCCGGCCGCTGACGCCGTGGGGTCTCCCGGCCGCGCCCCTCGCCCGGGCCGAATGGGGGAGGGGCACGAGAGGCACAAGGGCAGGCGAGGGGGGACCCTAAGGGGGTTTCCTCAGCAAGGCGTAGAAGGATGGGGAGAGTCATTGTGAAACTTGAAACTCATTAACTTTGAAAAACAATTTTTAAAAACACCAGAGTGGGGAGGAGCGTGGGTTTGGAGAGTGGAAGGGGACAGAATATTAACCCTGAACTGAAACCACTTTTTGGTGGCGGATGTTCTATTAAAAGAGCGAGGAAAGCCAAGGTTATTCCAGAGGCCGCTCCAAAGCCCCGCTGGTGCTTTCCAGTGCTGAAGCTGCGAGCGCAATTAACCCCTGCCTGCCAGCGCTACAGCTTAGGGCCGCCCGGGGAGGGGACTTCGGGGACTGAACCGGGGGATGCGGGGCTGGGCGTGGGACCGGGCTCCAGGGACGCTGGGGAGGGAGTGAAAGGGGAAGAGGGAGTAATTAGCATGAACCAGAGTGTGACCCCGGCTGCTAGAAAGCAGTAGAGGAAGCAAGGAGTGGAAATCCACAGCAAAGCAGTGAAGAGGGGCTGGACCAGGGTAACGAAGAAGGTTTCAAGTTAGACCTAAAGAACGTTCACAGTTTGGGGCAGAGAAATTCCACACGTCCACCTCAAGAAGCAGGCAGAAGTGGCTGGTTTAACGGGCCACCTCGAACTTGGGAGGAACAAGGTGAAACCAAAAATTTGATGCAAAAGAAAAAAAAATCCCTGATGAAACTAAACTGTTTTCCTCTTTTAAGGAATAAAAATGCCAGACGACCATACACCCACTAAGACAGCTGGCCATCTGTGCAAACTTGGATTTTGTTCCCTTGGGCTTCCATAAGGACGTCTAGGTTTTTCCTGCTAGAGCGGACCCCTAAAATTCCCCTGAAGAAATCCTACTTCTAGCTCATTTGAGCTAAGAAAAGCTCAGAGCACCAGAATGGGAATGATTAAAAATGGAATACTCAGTAATGGCAAGTTTGTAGCCAAAAATATCTGAAGGGGGAAATATGCCTACTATAATTTGGTTATAAAAGCAAAGATCATCCAACTGTGTACATGTGAAATAATGTCTAGCGTACTAATGCTAACCCTACAGTGAAATAATGCAATTTCTATTTTTGATGTGATATAACCATCTCTGCTTTTTGAAATGAAATTATATCACCAAAAAAGTATATAATGTAACTTCCCAACTAGGTTATTTGAATCAAAAAATACACATGCATTTAATTGTGAACGTATAGCTATTGATCTGTCAGGAGAAAGGTCATTTGATAATGAGTGGAGTTTGTATCACTTCCTAAGTGAAAAATGCTAACTGAATGAATAACATTTAACCCAATAGTTGCTGGGCATAACATACTCTCAACACAGTGTTTATGAGGATTCAGCATTACTACAAATTTTCTCACAAGACATACATGCAATTTTGAATTATAATAGGTAAATTTTTGACATTTCAACTATTTCCTTGAGCAGCAAACCGACATTAAACTTTTATTTGAAATATATACAATACAGAATAGTTTCCTAGTAAGTCTTTGAAATTTCTAAATGCAGTTTCTTTTCCTAATTCTGTCTGCAATTCTTCCTATATATCAGAATGCAAGGAAATCTGGCTAGGCTATAAAGTATCTTCTGTAGGCTTAATTGTTTTGTGGCAAATCCATTATATCTTCTGAAAATGTACCAAAGAAAGAGTGTGGGAAAAAAATGAGGCAGAGGGTGAATATGAATGGTAAACTGCAGTTTCAACTGTAAAAAATCTTGGGACAGTGCGGGAGCGAGTGATCATTCTCTATCCCCCCAAAAAAGAGGGGGCTTCTAGGAGACCATTTCTCTAGGAATCCATCTCTACCGGCCGCCTGAACGCTTCTGGAACCCCTCCTGGGGGAGAGTGCGGTTCAAGGGAGGACAGCGTCACTGAAAAGCTCTACACACGTTTTTGTTGCCGAACAGTTTGGAGAGGGCACAAGTCCACCCCGGAGCCGCGTCTACTGGGCCCCGCGCCACCCTGCCCCCTCCGCTGCCGCGTCCCCGGCTCCGGTTCCCACGCGGCCGCTCGGCCCAGCCCGGATCGGTCTCCCCCCTGGCAGGGCCCCAAGGCCCCGTCCCTCCGCCCAGCGCGCAGCCCCGCTGCACCGCAGCCACCGCTACAGCCACCGCCACGCGGAGATCCTGGAGGTTCCTCCCCACCGGCCGCAGGGTCACGCCGCCAGTCCCTCCCCTCGGTTCTCCGCCCTCCGCCCTCCGCGCGCTCCGGGCTTTCCCGTCCACCGGTCCAATCCCCTCCTCCTCTGGGCGACCCGGCGATAAAACCTTCCCCGCACGCCCTGCCAACTCTGCCCCACGCCCAGGCTCTTCCCAAGCCAGGTGCCAGACAAAAGAACCCGGAGAAAAACTTACCTGAACTGCACCGCTAAAGTGTGATGCAAAGCTTCCTGGGTTTAACTTTTAATTTTAAAAACAGCAAAAGCAGAAACCAAAAGCCTCCTGGGTTGTAAGTGGGCGTGAGAGGAAATGGTAGAGGGAGGCGCTTCATTCCCCGGGCTGCCTGTGCCCCCTTTTCTGGCCCCTGCCGGGGGCTTTGATGTTATCTAGTGCACCGCCTCCATCGGTTTCTACCTTGGGCTCGGCGCCGAGAAGATACACAGATCTTCCGCACTCCACCAGCCGGTTCCCAGAGAGGCGAGCAGGTAACCGCGGCTGAGGACCCACACTCCTTGGCCGGCAGCGAGAGGGGGGCATTTGCACTGACTTCCTGTTGCTACCTGGGCTGAAATGAACAATCCACCCCCGCAGTGATCCTGTAGACTTGCGCCTTATGGTCTTTCCTGCTAGACGCACAGAGGGAGGCCTCCTACTTTAGATTCATTTCCCTCCACCCTAGCACAAACTTGTAAGATGGTGGTGGAGTATGTTTCCTGAGGCTTTGTTCGGGTTCTAGATCTTAGTTTGGAAGATAAATATTATTTCCCTTCTGAGACAGTCCTGCAACCTTGAAGAGACAAGAGTAAATCTCTAAAGGCAACACATTCTATAACATGCTTTACATTCACCATAAATTCCCTTATGGGTCAAAGTATCCGCACACCCTCCCCCTTACATTATGGAAAGCGTGTAACTTGATTTTCTCTTGCTTGGACACTAGCAGATACTGAATATAGTTTGTCACTAGGATAGCAGTCTCGGGGCCATTGCTAACAAAGCACTACAAAGGATTATTTTTGAAAAAACAGATTAGTAATAAAGGATAGCACTGTCTAGCAATCAGCCTTACCTGTGCCTCCACTTTACGCCAACAGAATCCTGCGTTTCCAGCCTTGCCCTCTGGGAGATTACAAATTAATGGAGACAGAATAAACACAAGGAAAAATACCTAGAGGGAAAAAAGATATAAGAGGCTTATGAACAGAGCCAATTAAAGTTATACAGTTATTTACATGATCGCAGAGAGGCTTCTGCTTGAGTAGAGAATGGGGTGAGCAGACTTCCATCCTAAGCGTGAGTCTCAGTGGGATATTGAAGGAGAGAAAGTTCACAATTTGGCAGCGGTGTATGAACAGCATTCCAGAGGAGGGAAATGACTTGAAGGTGAGAGCAAGTGAACTGCGTGTGATGGTTTTTCCACCTAGAGCAGAAAGTCTAAGCAAATGAGATACAAGTAACACCCACACCAGGACACTTTCAAGAGTGAAAGGGAGGGTATTAATAATTATACTCAGATGAGAGATGTACACTTGGATTGCCCCGGGCCAATGGGAAGGGTGGGTTCTCTAGTAATGAGCTAGGAAGACAGAATGGGCAGACAGGCAACCAGTGAAGGGCCTACTCAGTCATCATTTGGAAACAATTAAGCCATGATATTACAAACAGTTGGTAGTCAGTTGGAGACATCTGGCCTGAGAATGGTCTTTTTTAAGGAAAGTGATTGTTACTGATGGATTTAGGATCCATACGGAGGCTGGTCACAAAAACTGCAGTAACATTAGCAGTAGTAGTAATGGTAGTGGCCGTGATGAACAGTTATTGAGAGCTTACGACTTGCCAGGTTTTTCTATATGAACTCATTTAATCCCCACCATAAACCCACACTGTAGATGAAGAAACAGAGGCTTAGAAATGCTGCATGGTCTCCTGCAAGCCACAAAGCTGGTAAATGATAGAGCCCTGATGGGGGAATCCAGAAAATATTCAGATGCTCAAAGTTAAAGATTATATGTTGTGAAAACCAGATTACAATAACTTACTAATATTCTACATAGATGGAGCTAATAAGAAAAGGGAATTTTTATGCATTTGTTTGCTAGGGATAAAAAAAGGGAATTTTAAAAAGTTTTCCAAGTTTTGATGTGTCACGAAAATGATGGGCATGCAGGCATGGTGTGAGGCTTAAGGGAAAGAAGAGAAAATGTGTTTAATTTTAACCATGTCTAGTTTTTAGAAGGATGATTTAATTCACATTTATGCCAGTACTTACTTACACTGCTACCTGTAGGAGACACGCTATTAGAGGAAGCCTCGTCTCATTGAAAAGCCTCTCGTTCAATGGCAAGTAATGACAGACAGTTTAATGGGTATTATTTGGTGTACCCAAATACTCCAAATACTGCAAAGAGGGGAAAGAAAACCAGATGTGATTGATGCTTGCAGTTCCTACAAGAATTCCTTGTAAGCTATGTCCACAGCAGCATACTGAGTAACCCTAGAGAAAGAACAGCATTCAATGAAAATGACCCAACCTAGATCTGTGATCTAACAAGGTGGTATTTTTGTTGCAGTTGACCCTGAGCTAATACAGTGTCTCACAATTCTAGAGACTGGAAGTTCAAGATCAAGGCATCAGCAGGGTTGGCTTCCTCTGAGGCCTCTCTTCTTGGCTTGTAGACTGTCACCTTCTTTCTGTGTCCTCACGTGGCCTTTCTTAGGTATACTGCACATACAGAGAGAGGGAGAGGGAGAGAGAGAATGCATGCACTGGCTCTTTGGTGTCTCTTCTTCTAAGGACACTAATCCTGTTAGATCAGGACCCCACCCTTATTACCTAATTTAACCTTAATTACCTCCTAAAGACTCTATCTCCAGGTACAGTCACATTGGAGGTTAGGGCTTCAACATATGAATTGGGGTGCTAAGGGGACAATTCAGTTTATAGCAGATACCAAGAGTGTATTTCCGTAGAATTGCAGATACAGTTAATGCCAGCCTAGGAAAGGAGCTTGTCAGTTGCTTGAGGAGGAGCAGAAGGACTTCATTCTAGACTTTCTTATTTCCAGGAAGAATTACTCCTCAATAACTCTTAAAACATTTTTGTGTAATCTACTCTCTCACATTTCTAGTAAAGTGGTTCTCAAACCTCCTGTGGAAAGCCGTCTTGGTGCACATCTTTATTGTACTATAAATAAAGTGATTTTGTTGATTGCTGAAGGGTCTTATTTTTCCCATTGTAGTCACAATCTGAACATATGTAAATTAAACATGATCTGTCCCATCTCAAGTGTGGATACCCCCTCCGCTACCCCATAGCCTCTGCCTCATCATTCCATTAATTTCCTTTATAACATCTAACATTCTACAAGTATCTCATTGGCTTCCATGTTTATTATCTCTCGACCCTCCATTACACTATGGGGCCTGTGAGTGAAGTGACGTGCTTTGTTCCTCTCTGTCTCCCCAGCACCTGAACAGTGTTGAAAGAAATGTTTGTGGAATGAATGTTGTAGTCAGAGGCCTGCTCACCTTCCAGTTTAGTTGCTAAGACTTTCGTGTCAACTACTTTCTTGCTTTTGCATTTTTCTTTAAATCCTTTTTAAAATTTCTAGACTCAAAGTTATTATGTCTGACACAGTTAAAAGGGATCTGCTCATCTTATAGACTGAGAAGCCAATATATGGAGTAGTCATGTGAATTAGATGACAGAGCAACCAGCTGGCTCCTGGCAGAGCTTGACTGGAGAACTCGCAGTCCATCCTCCCTCTCCCCTTCTTCCTGTTCCCAAATCCTTCCCATTTTATGCCTTTCCTAATTCTCACCAGAAACTCCGTT
Organism: Sapajus apella; assembly: GCF_009761245.1. Taxonomy (NCBI): domain Eukaryota; kingdom Metazoa; phylum Chordata; class Mammalia; order Primates; family Cebidae; genus Sapajus; species Sapajus apella. Next base: position 7,541 of record NW_022438190.1, on the reverse strand, counting down.
GTCTTTCGCTTGCTCTTAATCTTCATGCTTAGATTTTTAAAAAAGTTTCTTCTCTGCTGTAGCTTTGATAGATGTTCCATGGTTTAAACAGGAAGGAAGGGAAGAAGGAAGAAAGGAAGGAAGGAAGGAAAGCAGGAAGGAAGGAAGGAAGGTAGGTGGGAGGGAGGGAGGGAGAGAGGGATATATGTGTAAAATTAAGAGAACGCCAGGCACAATAGCTCATGCCTATAATTCCTGCACTTTGGGAGGCCAAGAGGGGTGGGCTTGTGCCAGGAGTTCAAGACCAGCCTGGGCAGCATAGGGTAATCCTGTGTCTACAATAAAATACAAAAATTAGCCAGGCACGATGGCGTGCACCTGTAGTCCCAGCTGCTTAGGAGGCTGAATTGGGAGGATTCCTTGAGCCCGGGAGATCAAGACTGCAATAAGCAGTGATCACACCACTGCACTCCAGCCTGGGCTACAGAGTGAGACTCTGTCTCAAAAAAAAAAAAAAAATTAAGAAAAAGTATGGCAGAGTAAGGGTTCAAAAAAGTGGTTTATAAGAAAAGCCATGCAACCCATGCTTCTGGCTTATTCAATCCACATTTCTTACCCTTTCTTTCTGAATTCCTATAATTTTTAATTTAAAGAGGGTTAAAAATCAGGCATATTTTCAGTGACTAACAGAGGGAGAACTACTTAGTAATACTCTTCTGCCCTAGAGAAAATTCACCAGTTCCAGAGTCTCCTACTAATAAAGAGTATATATTTTGTACTCACAGAGAGGCAACATGGTGATTAAAAGCATGGGCTTAAGAGCCAGCCAGCAAGGCTGGGTTGAAGCCCAGCTCTGCCAGCTGCATAGTTTGGGACCATTTATTTGACCTTCCTGTGCCTCTTTTCTCATCTGTAAAGCAAATGTAACTGGAGTCTTCACAGAATTGCTGTGAATATTAGATGAGTTGGTGTTTCGAAAGTGCTGAAGAGAGTACCTGTCACATAGTCATAACGATCTCTCAGTGCTGACCAATGCTTCCTTACATGTTTCGCACTGGGCTAAGTGTACTTTACACATGTTATGTTTTAAACCTTGTAATAAGTCTCTAGAGACTTACCCAGGGTGGACCTCACAACCAAATGTAACATGATCCTTGATGGGATCCTAGAATAGAGAGGACATTAATGGGAAAACTGGTGACATCCAGATAAAGTCTGGTGTAGTTAATAGTGTGCCAATGTCAATTTTTTTTTTGAGACAGAGTCTCACTCTGTTGCCAGGTGCCAGGCTGGAGTGCAGTGGCACAATGTCAGCTCACTGCAACCTCCGCCTGCCAGGTTCAAGCAATTCTCCTGCCTCAGCCTCCCAAGCAGCTGGGACTACAGGCGCACACCACCACGCCCAGCTAATTTTTGTATTTTTAGTAGAGATGGGGTTTCACCATGTTGGCCACGATGGTCTCTATCTCTTGACCTCGTGATCCATCCACCTCAGCCTCCCAAAGTGCTGGGATTACAGGCTTGAGCCTCCACACCCGGCCGCCAATGTCAGTTTCTTATTTTTGACAAATGTGTCCTGGTAATGTAAGATGTTAACAATGAGGTAAACATCAAGGGCATATGGTAGCTCTCTGTACAATCTTTGTAAATTTTCTGTATAGCTAAAATTATTCCAAAATTAAGTTTATTAAAAAAAAAAAAAGCCTACTACTACAGACACCATTAGCCATGTTTTACTGAGTAAGGAGCTCAGGCTTAGGGTAAGTAGCATAGACCTGGCCTCACAGGGACCCTGATTGCCTGCCAAGGAGACATCTTAAATCCCTAGGCTACCCCGCTGCCCAGGAGGTCTGAGATTTCTTTTATATTCTCATTTGTGACAGGCTGGGATCTGGAAAAGCAGGTGTGATCTAAACACAGTTATGAAACAATTAGGGGTTTTTTTAAAGTTCCCTTTCTCTTTTTTGAGATTTAATCCCTTCCTTGATGGCCTGTCTACTAGAACCTGATTTTAGGTTAAAAAAAATCATATATGTACCTATGAAAAAAATACATGCACACATCTATGTATATATTCATATTTCACTTTCCATGGTTTAAATTACCCACTGTTGACCATGGTCCTAAAATATTACAGTATTTTAAAAGAGAGAGACCGTATTTATATAACTTTTATTACAGTATATTATTATGATTATTCAATTCTTAGTTATTGTTAATTTCTTCTTCTTTTTTTTTTTTTTTTTTTTTGAGATGGATTTTTGCCCTTGTTGCCCAGGCTGGAGTGCAATGGCATGATCTTGGCTCACCACAACCTGCACCTCCAGGGGTCAAGTGATTCTCCTACCTCAGCCTCCCGAGTAGCTGGGATTACAGGCATGTGACACCATGCCCGGCTAATTTTGCATTTTTGGTAGAGATGGGATTTCTCCATGTTGGCCAGGCTGGCCTTGAACTCCCAACCTCAGATGATCCACCTGCCTTGGCCTCCCAAAATGCTGGGATTACAAGCATGAGCCAAGGTGCCTGGCCAGTTATTGTTAATTTCCAACTGTGTCTAATTTTTAAATTAAACTTTATCATAGCTATTTAGGAATAGAAAAAAAAAAAAGAACAGTATATGTAGGCCAGGTGCTGTGGCTCACACCCGTAGTCCTAGCACTTTTGGGGACTGAGGCAGGTGGATTACCTGAGGTCAGGAGTTCAAGACCAGCCTGGCCAACATGGTGAAATCCCGTCTCTACTAAAAATACACAAAAAATTAGCTGGGTGCAGTGGTATGTGCCTGTAATCCCAGCTACTCCGGAGGCTGAGGCAGGAGAATTACTTGATCCCAGGAGGTGGAGGTTGTGGCGAGCCAAGATCTTGCCACTGCACTCCAGCTTGGGCTACAGAGCAAGACTTTGTCTCAAAAAAAAAAAAAAAAAGAAAGAAAGAAAAAAATGTATGTGTGTGTATGTGTATGTATATATATACACATACACATACATATATACCATATACACTGTGTGTGTGTATATATATACAAAAATCCCATATATATGTGTGTATATATATATATATATATGTATATATATATGTTTCAGGCATCCACTGGGTGTCTTAAAACATATTTTATAAATGAAATTTGAAACTATATATATATAAATATATTGAAACTACTTTGTATATATATGTATACACATGCACACACGCACACACACCTATATTATATATTTATATATGTACATATATTTTAATAAGGGCTGTATCTGCATGTCTATATTTATGGGATTTCAGCAGGTGGGTATACTAGGCACATGGACCAGGCTACAGGATGGAATTCCACACAATCCTGAAGCATTTCAAATTTCATCTAAATCATTCATTATAAGTGACCTTTCCTTCTTGTTAATAAACTGCCAACCCCACGACTTCACCCCCTACTAGCTTTACAAGTGCTCTTTTTTTTTTGCAAACACATCTCAAGTTTTCCCCAAACCTTACCGGGGGGGTGGGGCATTAGGGAGAGAGAGCATGGGGAGAAATGCCAGATATAGGTGATGGTGAGGAAGGCAGCAAATCACACTGCCGCATGTGTACCTATGCAATAATCTTGCATGTTTTTCACATGTACCCCAAAACCTAAAAGACAATAAAATTAAATTAAATTAAAAAAAAAAAAGAAAACACAATTCTATCTTATACATATAGCCTTACCTTCCCTTAAGTCTCCCTTATTCATTAATTACTAATCAACTCTACACGCTATCCATGAACCATCCTTCCAGGGAAATGAGACCCATAGCCTATCGATTATTATATCTAGGGTTTTAGAAATGTGCGCGTTTGTTTTGTTTCTGTTGAAAAATATAGGTAAGTGGTATCTTCTACTGCTAACATTGACACCTCACTGGGTTTTACTTCCTACCTGCAAGGTGTCTGTGTTAGACTAGCTCACTGAAGTCCACTCTAGGTTAAAGAATCTTTGGTTCTCCTTCAAAGATTGGTGAATATTTTCATCAAACACTTTGAGAATATAAAACATAATCATAAACTTACCTTTTTAGATTTTACTTGTCTTTGCAGTTGTCTCTTGATCTCCAAACTTCTTAAAAGCTTAATCTATAATGGCTCCCATTCCCTCTGCGTCAATGTAATGCCCTTTCCTCTGACACAGTGATAATGTCTTTCAAGCTTCCACTACATCAGAAATGTCATGGGTCAACTACATCGAACGTCTATATAACTCTTCATTTTCCAAAATGCTTTCACATAACTTTGTGTATGACGGTGGATTTTTAGCTCCGCTCCTGGCTATGTGTCATGTCTCTCTTGTGCTTCTCTCTTCTTTTATCCTCACGTCAGTTTATCCTGGGTTAATGTATTGACATATCCTTGAGAGTTACCCGATACACTTTAGACGGCAGGTGAAGCATTTTCAAACTGTATTCCTGACTTTACTGAGGAAATTGATATTCATAGAAGGCGCCCTAGAACTTGTCCAGATCTCCACACCCATTAAATGACAGAGACAGGATGTAACTCAAATTTTTCTAACTTCATATTTACTACATTTCCATATAATCATGGTTAGCTTCTGCAATAACTGATCTGTTTCTTCCTCTCTAATTTAGTTACTAAAAATTCAGAACTTTATTTTTCATTTCTTCCCAACTGACCCGACACCTCTCATGCTTCTAACTTGTCCTAAACTCAGCTGTCTAATTAGAGCTGTCACGATCTTCTCCTAAAATATTGTCCTATTTACTTACAGTCTAAATTCAAAATTTAACATGGAATTCAAAGTCCTCTGTTATCAACCTCTAACTATCTCTACGGTCTTACCCATCCATTCACTGAGCAAATGTTTACTGAGTATCTGTTACATGCCAGGCAATATTCTAGTACTGGGAACGGTGAACAAGACACACAAGGTGCCTGCTCTCTTGGAGTTAGCATTCTTTCCTTTGTTCTTCATTATAATTACCGAATTGCAACCATCCAATCATGCTGAGACACTTCCTGTCTTCATAATTGTTCTCATTAGTCCCAACTCTCTAGCCTACCTCTTCCTTCAATGGTCAATTCAAATTTCCATATTCAACAAACAGATTTCTGGATCTTGTTTCTTTTATACCGTCATATGTATGTACTGTCCTTTCTCTCTGCCCTAGTTCTTTTTTATTTATTCATATAAGCACAAAAAAACCATATTTTAAATATATGTCACTTTCACTTGCAAGCAACATAAAGAAGAAAATCATGGTGTATTTCTTCCTTATTTACCTTTCCCATGGAACCCTGTATGTGGTAATCATTCAATAAATGATTATTCATATGACTCTGTGAATCAACTAACAAGTAGAAAGGTAGAATCATTATCAGATAAGTTATCTACCTTAGCCATTTCACCTAAAATGATTCACCCAAACATTTTAGGAATATATCTTTTCACCTCTCTCTTTTTTTTTTTTTAATTTTTTGAGACATAGCCTTGCTCTGTCACCCAGGCTGGAGTGCAGTGGCACGATCTCGGCTCACTACAACCTCCATCTCCCAGGTTCAAGCAGTTCTCCTGCTTCAGCCTCCGGAGTAGCTGGGACTACAGGCACCTGCCACCACGCCCAGCTAATTTTTTGTATTTTCAGTAGGGATGGGGATTCACCGTATTAGTCAGAATGGTCTCAATCTTTTGACCTTGTGATCCGCCCACGTCAGCCTCCCAAAGTGCTGGGATTACAGGCTTGAGCCACCACGCCCGGACTATCTTTTCATCTCAATGTTTTCTTTTGTTTTTAAATTTACATCAATGTAAAATACTGAGTTTAAAGAGTCAGATTGTTTTATAGCAAGTTAAGAAAAAAAGCCATTTCTTGCCCTCTCTGCTGTCACTATATCCTACTCCCTAGGCAAAAATATTTTCAACTCTTTTACCAATTTTTTAATATTTGCATTTGCATCTCTAAATAAAATGTAGTTTTGGCCTTTTCAATCTAGACCTTATCTATTGCATTCTGACTCTGAAATGTGGAGCTTTAGCTCTCTTTTTGTGCCACTCCCTCTGTCCCCGAGCACACACAGTTACATTGCTGTCCCCTCTGTGCCCATGTAGATTATAATTTTGGTGTTTACAGGTGCATGATCACTGAGACTAAGAACACTATTCACAGCTAAGCCGTACAATACACTGTGATTATTTTTCCCTATTTGTGCTTCCATAAAGAACATCATTGCTTAGCAGTTTGTGTATTTGCTTGGCTGTCTGTGGACAGTCATACACTGCACAATGACATTTCAGGCAACAACAGATCGCATATATGACTGTGGTCCCATCAGATTATAATGAACCTGAACAATTCCTGCTGTCTAGCGATGTCTTGATGATTGTGCCTGTGTGCAGGCCAAGGCTAATGTGTGTGTTTTTATCTAGTTTTTACCAAAAATGTTTAAAGAGTAAAAAATAAAAATAAAAAGGTTATAGTATATAAAGAAAGAAAATATTTTATACAGCTGTACAATGTATATTTTTGGGGGAGATGGAGTTTTGCTCTTGCTGCCCAGGCTGGAGTGCAATGATGTGATCTCAGCTTACTGCAACCTCCACCTCCTGGGTTCAAGCAATTCGCCTACCTCAGCCTCCTGAATAGCTGGAATTACAGGCATGCGCCACCACACCCTGCTAATTTTGTATTTCTAGTAGAGATGGAGTTTCTCCATGTTGGTCAGGCTGGTCTTGAACTTCTGACCTCAGGTGATCCACCCGCCTCAGCCTCCCAAAGTGCTGGGATTACAAAAGTGCTGGGATTACAGGCATGAGCCACTGCACCTGGCTTGTGTTTGTATTTTAAGCTAAGTGAAGTTTAAAAGTTACAGTAAGCAAGGTTAATTTATTACTGAGGAAAGAAAATTTTAAAAAATAAGTTTAGTGTAGCATAAGCGTCCAGTGTTTCTAAAGATCTGAAGTAGTGTACAGTGGTGTCTCTACAGTGAGTGAGTGGTGTGAATCCTTCACATTCACTCATCGCTCACTCGCTGAATCACCCAGAGCAACTTCCAGTCCTGTGAGCTCCATTGATGGGTAGTGCTCTATCCAGGTGTATCATTTTAAAAACCTTTTATACCATATTCTTACTGCATCTTTTCTATGATTAGATATGTTTAGATAAAAAAATACTTACCATTGTATTCCAGTGGCATGCAGTATTCAGTACAGTGACATGCTGTCCAGGACACTGAGTCATAGGCTGTCACATATAGCCTAGGTGTACAGCAGGCTCTACCAAGTCTACAATGTTAGCAGAACAAGATGGCCTAATGACACATGGCTCAAAATGTATTCCTGTCATTGAAAAACACACGACTGTACTTATGAATTCAACCTAAGATGGGTAAATGTTATCTCAATACATTGAAATTCATCTACTATAATATTCATTGGTCCTATCCAATAGCTCTCACCCAGAGCTTTCTGTCCTGTATTCTCAAGAGTCAGACCCTAGGCCTGACCCACCAGTTTTCATGAGATCCCCTTCACCATCATCCCCGGGGTTGACTTCTATTTGTCGAATGGGTCACAATTT
>NW_022438189.1:0-17625 GCF_009761245.1 Sapajus apella | reverse complement strand
AGAAAAAGAAATAAAGGATATTCAAATAGGAAAGGAGGAAGTCAAATTGTCTCTCTTGGCAGATGACGTGATTGTATATCTAGAAGACCCCATCGTCTCAGCCCAAAAGCTCCTGAAACTGATAAGCAACTTCAGCAAAGTCTCAGGATACAAAAATCAATGTGCAAAAATCACAAGCATTCCTATACATCAATAACAGACTTAAAGAGAGCCAAATCAAGAATGAACTGCCATTTACAATTGCTACAAAGAGAATAAAATACCTAGGAATACAATAACAAGGACTGTAAAGGACCTCTTCAAGGAGAACTACAAGCCACTTCCCAACAAAATAAGAGAGGACACAAAGAGATGGAGAAACATTCCATGTTCACGGTTAGGAAGAATCAATATCGTGAAAATGGCCATACTGCCCAAAGTAATTTACAGATTCAATGCTATTCCCATCAAGCTACCAGTGACCTTCTTCGCAGAACTGGAAAAAACCACCTTAAACTTCATATAGAACCAAAAGAGAGCCCGCATAGCCCAGTCAATTCTAAGCAAAAAGAACAAAGTGGGAGGCATCACACGACCAGACTTCAAACTATACTACAAGGCTACAGTAATCAATACAGCATGGTACTGATACCAAAACAGACATATAGACCAATGGAACAAAACAGAGGTCTTGAAGGAAACATAACATATCTACAACCATCTGATCTTTGACAAACCAGACAAAAACAAGCAATGGGAAAAAAATTCCCTGTTAAATAAATGGTGTTGGGAAAACTGGCTAGCCATGTGCAGAAAGCAGAAACTGGACCCCTTCCTGATGCCTTACACTAAAATTAACTCCAGATGGATTGAAGACTTAAACATAAGACCTAACACCATAAAAACCCTAGAAGAAAATCTAGGCAAAACCATTCAGGACATAGGCGTAGGCAAGCACTTCATGACCAAAACACCAAAAGCAATGGCAACAAAAGCCAAAATAGACAAATGGGACCTAATCAAACTCCACAGCTTCTGCATGGCAAAAGAAACAGTCATTAGAGTGAATCGGCAACCAATAGAATGGCAAAAGATTTTTGCAGTCTACCCATCTGACAAAGGGGTGATATTCAGAATTTACAAAGAACTAAAACAGATCTACAAGAAAAAAACAAGCCCATTCAAAAGTGGGTGAAGGATATGAACAGACACTTTACAAAAGAAGGCATACATGAGGCCAACAAACCTATGAAAAAATGCTCATCATCACTGGTCATTAGAGAAATGCAAATCAAAACTACATTGAGGTACCATCTCATGCCAGTTAGAATGGCAATCATTAAAAAATCTGGAGACAACAGATGCTGGAGAGGATGTGGAGAAATACGAACACTTTTACACTGTTGGTGGGAGTGTAAATTAGTTCAACCATTGTGTGGCGATTCCTCAAGGACCTAGAAATAGAAATTCCATTTGACCCAGCAATCCCATTACTGGGTATATATCCAAAGGATTATAAATCGTTCTACTATAAGGACACATGCACATGAATGTTCATTGCAGCACTGTTTACAATAGCAAAGACCTGGAACCAACCCAAATGCCCATCGATGATAGACTGGACAGGGAAAATGTGGTACATACACACCATTGAATATTATGCAGCCATCAAAAACGATGAGTTTGTGTCCTTTGTAGGGACATGGATGAACCTGGAAACCATCATTCTCAGCAAACTGACACAAGACAGACAATCAAACACCGCATGTGCTCCCTCATAGGCGGGTGTTGAACAATGAGAACACATGGGCACAGGGAGGGGAGCACTACACACTGGGGTCTGTTGGGGGGAAATGGGGGAGGGACGGGTGTTTGGGGAGGTGGGGAGAGATAGCATGGGGAGAAATGCCAGATATAGGTGAGGGGGAGGAAGGCAGCAAATCGCACCGTCATGTGTGTACCTATGCAACAATCTTGCATGTTCTTCACATGTACCCCAAAACCTAAAATGCAATAAAATATATATATATATACATATATATATATATATTTTAAAGTTTTAGTAATTCAAACCAAAACCTGCCTGTAAGTTAAAAAAATTCAATTAAAAATTAGTTAAAAATAATAATAATAAAAAGTATAGTATAGTAAATATGTAAACCATTAACATGGTCATTTGTGATCTAGTATTATGTACTGTACACAATTTTATGTGCTATCTTTTTATGTAACTGGCAGTGCAGTAGGTTTGTTTAAACCAGCATCACTACAAGCACGTGATCAATGCCTTATGAGACAATGGGTTATGACATCGGTAGGTGGTAGGAATTTTTAAGCTCCATTATAATCTGATTGGACCACTGTGATATATGCAGTTCGTTATTGACCAAAACATTGTTATGTGGCACATATGTATACAAATGTTTCATTAAGAACTCTTCTTGAGTTACTAGAATCATAAGGATCTGAAAAAATGATTTAGCCCACATCTCTTTCAAAAGTAGTATATAAACTGAAATAATTCTTTCTTCATTTTCCAGATTTTCTATTTTTGTTTTTATTTAGTGTTTATTTTATGATCATAAATTTAACTCTGTAATCCAGCTAGGCATGGAAGGGAGCAAGGAAAACATGGAACCCAAAGAGAACTGCAGTGAGAGCTCAGATTCTCGGATACTGTTAGCAAACGGGGTGGAGGGGTGCTCTCCTGACCTACAGAAGTAATGGTATGGTGGTTGAAGTAAAACACAAGTCAAACTTATTAGAGTTGTCCACCGTCAGCAATGGTGATCTTCTTGCTGGTCTTGCGATTCCTGGACCCAAAGCACTTCACGGCCTCCACAATATTCATGCCTTCTTTTACCTTGCCAAAGACCAATGCTTGCCGTCCAATCACCCAGTCTTTGCAGTGCAGATGAAGAACTGGGAATCATTTGTGTTGGGTCCTGCATTTCCCGTGGACAAGATGCCAGGAGCTGTATAATTTAGGATAAAGTTCTCATCATCAAATTTCTCCCTGTAGATGGACTTGCCATTAGCGTCATTATGGCATGTGAAGTCACCAGCCTGACACATAAGCCCTGAAATAATTCTGTGAAAGCAGGAACCCTTATTACCAAATCCTTTCTCTCCAGTGCTCAGAGCATGAAAGTTTTCTATTGTCTTTGGAAACTTGTCTGCAAACAGCTCGAAGAAGATGCGGCCCAAAGGCTCACTGTCAACTGAGATGTGGAAGAACATGGTGGGGTTGACCATGGCTGACAGTACGGAACTCCTGGCGGTGCTGGCAACTGCGAAACATCATTTTCCAGATTTTCTATAGTAAACTGTGCCTTAAACTCATTCCATTGACATTCTTTTTAAAGAAATCCAACTGTGGAGAACAGAACTATCATGAATCTAGGCCTCCTGGAATACAGACATCTTTTCCTCTCTTTTTTTCTTGAAGACTTGGTATAGAAACAGGGAGGAGTGATAATATTTATAGTTGCTATTTGTTGCAACAAGACATCCTTGAACTCTCAGTGGCTAAATGCAATGTAAGGTTTTTTTTTTTTTTTCACTCATGTCACAGTCTAGGGCAGGTCAGGAAGCTTTCTGGTCAACTCCCTTCTCAGTGGTGCCTCAGGGATCTGAGCTCTTTCCTCCGTGTCGTTCTGCCATCTTGGAGTACTTATGTCCAGCCCCATAGACAGTGAAATGAGAAAGAGTGAGAGAGAAAGGAGAGGAAGAGAGATTGACAGAGAGATTTGAAAGAGAGATTGACAGAGACAGAGGTGGAGAGAGAGACAGAAAGAGAGAGACAGAGAGAGACAGAATGAGAGATTATGTGATAATTTTTTTTAAGGACTAGGTTTAGAAGTGGTATACATCTTTCTACTTCACTTTTACTTACATTCCACTTTACTCATGTGACCAGGCCAAAACTAGTCACATGAATTCACCTGTGTGTCTAGAAGGATAATGCAAATAATTTGATGCATACATAACATTGTTCTTGCCATAGTGTGTAGATAGATAGATACATAGATACACAGCAATATACAGAGGTAAAGAGATACAGGTTTTAAAAATAATTGTAGATTATTTATTTATTTATTCAAATTTTTACTATTGCCTCATTGATATGGTTTGGTTCTGTGTCCCCACCCAAATCTCATATTGAATTGTAATTCCCAGTGTTGGAGGAGGGACCCGGTGAGAGGTGACTGGGGGCGGATATCTCCCTTGCTGTTCTTGTGATAGTGAGTGAGTTCTCATGGGATCTGGTTGTTTGAAAGTGGGTGGTACTTCCCCTTTCCCTCTCTTCTTCTTGTTCTCCCTGTGAAGAAGGTGCTTGCTTCCCCTTCACTCTTCTGCCATGATTGTGTGTTTCCTGAGGCCTCCCCAATCATGCTTCCTGTACAGACTGCAGAACTGTGAGTCAATTAAACAACAGTGAACCTAAGTGATAAATATTGTGTGTGTTCTGACTGCTCCATCTACTGGCCATTCCTTCATCTCTCACCCTCTCCTTAGGCATCCCTATTCCCTGAAACATAACAATATTGAAATCGGGCCAATAAATAACTCTACAGTAAGTGTTCAAGTGAAAGGTGTGGTATCAAATCTCTCGTTTTCACTCAAAAGCTACAATTGATTAATCTTATGATGAAGGCATGTTGAAGGCAAGATAGGCCAAAAAGCTAGTCCTCACGCACCAAACAGCCTAGTTGTGAAGAGTTCTTGAAGGAAATTAAAAGTGCGACTCCAGTGAAAACATGAATGAGAAGAAAATGAACAGCCTTATTGCTGATATGGGGAAAGTTTGAGTGGCCTGGATAGATCAAATCATTCCCTCAAACTAAAGCCTAATCCAGAACAAGGTCCTAACTTTCTTAAATTCTAGGCTTAAAGAGGTGAGGAAGCTACAGAAGAGAAGTTGGAAGCTAGCAGAGCTTGGCTCATGAGGTTTAAGGAAAGAAACCGTCTCCATAGCAAAAAAGTGCAAGGTGAGGCAGCAAGTGCTGATGAAGAAGCTGCAACAAATAACCCAGAAGATCTGGCTAAGATAACTGATGAAGGTAGCTACACTAAACAATAGATTTTTAATGTAGACAAAACAGCCTTCCGTTGGAAGATGTCATAGGGCTTTTATAGCTAGAGAGAAGTCAATTCCTGGGTTCAAAACGTCAAAGGACAGGATGACTCTCTTATTAAGTGCTAATGCAGTTGGTTACTTTTAGCTGAAGCCAATGCTTATTTATTATTCCCAGAATCCCAGGATCCTTAAAACTATGCCAAATCTGCATTGCCTGTGCTGTATAAATAGAACAACAAAGCCTGGATAACAACACATCTGTTTACAGCCTGGGTCACTGGATATTTTAAGTCCACTATTGAGATCTACTGTTCAGAAAACAAGATTCCTTTCAAAATATTACTGCTAACAATTCACCCAGTCCCCCAAGACTTATGATGGAGATGTAGAAGGAGATTAATGTTGTTTTCATGACTGCTAAAACATCTATTCTGTGGCCCATGGATCAAGGAGTCATTTTGAACTTCAAGCATTATTATTTAAGAAACACATACTATGACGTTATTGCTGCTATACATAATGAGTCCTCTGATGGATCTGAGCAAAGTAAATGGAAATCTTCTGGAAATGATTTGCCATTCTACATGTCATTAATAAGATTCACCGGTTCATGGGAGGATGTCACAATATCAACATAAACAGGAATTTAAAGAAGTTGATTCCAACCTTTGTGAATGACTTTGAGGGGTTCAGACTTGCAGGGAGGACATAAATGCAGATGTGATGGAAATATCAAAAGACCTGGCATTAGAAGTGAAGCCTGAAGATGGGACTAAACTGCTGTATTTCTCATGATATAACTTTAACAGAGAAGAAGTTGCTTCTTAAGGATGAGAAAAGAAAGTGGTTTTCTCTTTTGTTTTTTACAGTTTTATTTATGTATATTTACATTTTCAGCTGTTGTTTTAGATTTAGTGGTAAATATATAGGTCTGTATATAAATATATAGAGAATATTGTGTGATGCTGAGGTCTGGGGTATAAATGATGCCATCAACCAGGTACTGAGCACAGCATCCGATCGTTAGTCCCTCAATCCTAGTTTCTATTGTTGCCATCCCTACATTCATGAGTATCCAAAGTTTAGCTCCTATTTATAAGTGAGAACATGCAGTATTAGCTTTTCTGTTCCTGTGTTAATTTACTCAGGATAATGGTATCTGGCTGCATCCATGTTGCTGCAAAGGACATGATTTCATTCTTTTTTTACGGCTGTGTAGTATTCCATGGTGTATATGGACCACATTTTCTTTATTCAATCTACTGTTGATGGTCACCTAGATTGATTCTGTCTTTGCTATTATGAATAGTACTGTGATGAACATATGAGTGCATGTGTCTTTTTGGTAGAAAGATTTGTTTTCTTTTGGATATATACCCAGTGATGGGATTGCAGGTTGAATGGCAGTTCTGTTTTAAGTTCTTTGAAAAGCTCCAAACTGCTTTCCACAGTAGCTGAACTCATTTACATTCCCATCAACAGGGTATAAGCATTTCTGAGTAGGTTTTTTTCTTTTTTTTTTTTTTTTTGGTCTGTTCAGGGTTTCAATTTATTCCTGATTCAATCTTGGGAGGTTGTGTGTTTCTAGGAATTTATCTATTTCCTCCAGATTTTCTAGATTGTGTGAATAGAGGTGTTCATAATGGTCTCTGAGGATTTTTTGTGTTTCTGTGGGATTGGTTGAAATGTCACCTTTGTCATTTCTGATTGTGCTTATTTAGATCTCTCTTTGTTAATCTAGCTAGCAGACTATCAAAATCTTGCTTATCCTTTCAAAGAGCAAAGTTTTGGTTTCATTGATGCTTTGTATAAAGTTTTGATTCTCAATTTCTTTCAGTTCTGCTTTGATTTTAGTTATATTTTTTTCTTCTGCTAGCTTTGAGGTTGGTTTGTTCTTATTTTCCTGGCTTCTCTGTGTGTGATATTAGATTGTTAATTTGAAATCTTTCTAACATATTTTTTTTTTGAGATAGGTGTTTTTTTTTTTTTTTTAGGTTTTGAATTTGTTTTTTCATTTTTCGTTTTTAATACAAATGCCTGACTGTGCTCAATCGTCAAGCTGCATGCATGAAAAACTGGCCAGTCCAAACAGTGTATTAATCATTAGCAAATGGAACTTTAAGGAGTCCTTATCATTAAGGTAGTACAAGTATTTATATTGTAAAACTGATGTGAAGCTTGATCTTTAGGGGACAGGACCACCAACTAATACATGCAGATTTTGTGTATGTGGACAGAAGGTACTTTTGACATTTGGTTTTGCTATATAGAAACAGAATGAATAAATGAACTTTTTTCTTTTTTCTTTTTTTTGCAAGAGGTAAGTAAAAGATTCAATTTGATTCTTCTAGAGGGGGGAAAAAGGAGTTGAAAGTAGGTCTTCATTTTGCAGTCATCATCTGTACGAATTCTTCATAGTTGACTTGCCCAACTCCATCAATATCTGCTTCTCTGCTCATTTCATCTACTTCATCTGTTAGCTTTTCTCCTAAGTTTGTCATGACCTGACGTAGTTCTGCTGCACTGATGTACCCATTGCCATCCTTGTCAAAGACTTTGAATGCCTCACGGATTTCTTCTTCACTATCTGTATCTTTCATTTTTCTGGCCATCATAGTCAAAAATTCGGGGAAGTCAATGGTGCCATTACCATCAGCATCCACTTCGTTGATCATATCCTGCAACTCAGCTTCCCTTGGGTTCTGACCCAGTGACCTCATGACAGTTCCAAGTTCCTTTGTTGTGATGGTGCCATCGCCATCTTTATCTAATAGGGAGAAAGCTTCTTTGAATTCAGCAATCTATTCTTCGGTCAGCTGATCAGCCATGGTGCGAGCGAAGGGAGCAAGAGCAGAGGGAGCGAGGGTGGCTGCACCAGCGCGGGGGCTGTGACGGCCGGGGTGCCTCTGATGCTGCTGCTGCCGCTGCTAAGGCGCGCTGTGCGCTGTGCCGCCGCCGCAGCCTGCCCCGCCGCCTGACTGCGAGTAACGGCACCGCGTCCACGAGACTAGCAACAGCACTCTTTTTTTTTTTTTTTTTTTAAATGATAGAAAATGTTACAATTTATTCCATCTTCATGATTACAGACATTATAGGGCAGGATGAGTAAACAAGGCAAATAAAGCAAGCACCTTCAGCTTCCCCCCCCATTTAACCAGATGCAGCATTTTGACATTTTTAGGATATGCAGTTGACAATTCACTGACTTGGGTTGATAGCTGGCAACAGCAGACCTTTGCAATTTAGGTTCTTCCTCCACAGCTATTCCAAGTATCTTAATTCCTGAACTAAGAATTAAGACAGCACTGAGAGCTCTGAAATGGTGTTCACTGCAACATTCTCGTAGCTTACACATCTTAATCTGACACCTCTTGTGAAGGCAGGGAACTGTGTTAAAAGTTGTCTTCCTCTTTGCTAATCCAGGCCACCAGCAATCTTAACCACTGGTCACCATATAAAAATAAAAGTGTGCTCAAAAGCACTTCCTGAAACTGTTGTGTCCAGATCCCTTTTCAGAGCATTAGTTCCCTGAGAGAAAAAAGAGGCCCTAACCAATTGCTTTTATGAACAGTGACCCCAGTACAGTGTATATAATGTCCTTTGCAGCAGAAAAATTTTTTTTCCACTTGTCCCTTGCATCACTTTTGTATCTTAAAATGAAGTGATGCCATAGACAAAAGACAATAATTTTATTGTGTTGTCCAGCACTAAAATCAGGACTCTGTTAATATTCTTGTTTTAAATAGTCATATTTTTTTCAAGATGATGGTTTCCTAATTTTAAATAATTTTAATAGTTTTTGATTAACATCCTTTTTATGGATAATTTTCTTCATATGATTATTATTCATAGACACCCCTTATACTTATGCAGACTTCTTTTTTTTTTTTTAGAGGAAGAAAGAGAGAAAGAAAGAGAAAGAATAAAAAAAAAAAGAATGAAGGAAAGGAAGAAAGAGGAAGAGGAAGAGGGAGAAAGAACAGGGGTGTTGCTTTATTGCCCGGGCTAGAATGCAGTCTAAAAATGGATATGCCTGTAATTGTGTTTAATAATAGAGACATAAAAAAAATGACAGAAGAAAATAATTAACAAGCAGCCAACCAATATTTCATTTAAACCTGTAAATAGGTGTGATGTAGTACTGATAAGAGTGTATATTTTGTGTATTTAAGTGGAGAGTTCTATAAATGTTAATAAGTCTACTTGTTCTGGATCTGAGTTCAAGTCCTGAATATCGATGTTAACTTTCTGTCTCATTGATCTGTCTAATATTGATGTTGAATTCTCCCACTATTATTGTGTGGGAGTCCAGTCCAAGTCTCTTTATAAATCTTATATATCTGGGTATTCCTGTATTGAGTGCATATATATTTAGGATCTTTAGCTCTTCTTGTTGCATTGATCCTTTTATCATTATGAAATGTCCTTCTTTGCTTCTTTTGATCTTTGTTGCTTTAATGTGTATTTTGTCAGCAAAAATTGCAACTCCTGCTTTCTATTTATTTATTTTTGCTCTCCATTTGGTTGGTAAAATTTTCTCCATTCCTTTGTTTTGAGTCTTTGTGTATCCTTGCATGTGAGATGGATCTGGATGTAGCATACCAATGGGTCTTGGCTTTTTTTGCCTGTCTGTGTCTTTGGATTGGGGGATTTAGTCGATTTAAATTTAGAATTAATAACAATATATGTGAGTTTGATACTGTCATTTAATGTTGGCTGGCTGTTTTGCCCATTAGTTGATGCAATTTCTTAATTATGTTGATGTTCTTTATTTTTTGGTATTTTTTAGAAAGGCTGATACTGGTTGTTCCTTTCTATTTGTAGTGGCTCTTTCAGAAGCTCTTGTAAAGCAGGCTTGGGGGTGATGAAATCTCTGAGTGCTTGCTTGTTCACAAAAGATTTTATTTTTCCTTCGCTTATGAAGCTTAGTTTGGCTGGATGTAAAATTCTGGGTTGAAAGTTCTTTTCTTTAAGGATGTTGAATATTGGCCCCCACTCTCTTCTGTCTTGTAGGGTTTCTGCTGAGATATCTGCTGTGAGTCTGATAGGCTTCCCTTTATAGGTAACCTGACCTTTCTCTCTGGCTGCCCTCAGTATTTTCTCTTTCATTTCAACCCTGGTGAATGTGGCGATTATGTGCCTTGAGGTTGGTCTTCTTGAGGAATATCTTTGTGGTGTTCTCTGTATTACCTGGAGTTGAATATTGTCCTGCCTTGCTAGATTGGGAAAGTTTTCCTGAATAATACCCTGAAGCGTATTTTCCAGCTTGGATTGACTCTCTTCATGACATTCAGGTACACCTATCAAACGAAGATTAGGTCTTTTCACATAGTCCCATATTTCTTGGAGACTTTGCTCATTCTTTTTTATTCTTTTTTCTCTAATCTTGTCTTTTTGTTTTATTTCATGAAGTTGGTCTTCGACCTCTGATATCTTTTCTTCTGCTTGATCAATTCGGCTGTTAAAACTTGTGCATAGTTCACGAAGTTCTCGTGTTGTGTTTTTCAGCTCCATTAATTCATTTATATTCCTCTCTAAGTTGTGTGTTATTGTTAACATTTCGTCAAACCTTTTTCAAAGTTCTTAGTTTCTTTGCATTGGGTTAGAACAAGTTCTTTTAATTCCCAGAAGTTTCTTATCATCCACATTTTAAAGCCTGCTTCTGCTAATGGAACACAGTCTTTCTCCATCAGGCCTTGTTCTGTTGCTGATGAGGAACTGTGATCCCCTGTAGAGGGAGAGGCGTTCTGAGTTTGGGTATTCTCAGCCTTTTAGGCTGGTTTCTTCCCTTTGTTATAAATTTATCCATCTGTGGTCTTTATAATTACCGTCTTTATAGCTGGGTTTCTGAATGGATGTCCAACTTGTTGATTCCCGGCGCTAAAATCTGAGCGACCCACTGCGCCGGGCAAAACAGCGGCTTTAAGATTGATGGTGCTTTTCTGACTCTGCACCGAGAACCGCCGCACCAAGGCAGCAGCAAAACCGCCTCACTGGCCTCAAGAGTCGCGCTGGCAAGAAGTGGGGCTCCTACGCTGGGAATCTCCTGGTGCGTGAGCAACAAAAATTGATCTGAAAGTGTGGCGTCCTCTTGTTCTCTGCGCTTTCAGTGGGAGCTACAATCCCCGGCTGCACTTCTTCATGCCCGGCTTTGCCCCGCTGACCTGCCAGGGCAGCTAGCAGTACCAGGCCCTGACCGTGGCTGTGCTCACTCAGCAACTCTTTGATGCTAAGAATATCATGGCCGCTACCTAACCGTGTCTGCCATTTTTAGAGGTCGCATGTCTACGAGGGAGGTGGATGAGAAAATGTTCAACATTCAGAATAAGTACAGCAGTTACTTTGCTGAACGGCTCCCTCACAACGTGAAAACAGCAGTGTGTGACATCCCACCCCGGGAGCTAAAAATGTCGGCCACCTTCATTGGTAACAACACAGCCATCCAAGAGCTCTTCAAACGCGTCTCCGAACAGTTTACAGCTATGTTCAGGCGCAAGGCCTTCCTGCACTGGTACACGGGTGAGGGCATGGATGAGATGGAGTTCATTGAGGCCGAGAGCAACCTTAATGACCTGGTGTCAGAATACCAGCAATACCAAGTGCCACAGCTGAGGAGGAGGAGTTTCAGGAGTGTGCTGAGGAGGAGGTAGCCTAGAAGCTTCCTTTTCTAGGTAAAGGGGGAAGTGGTGTGGATTCTTTAGTGCGTTCTGATAGCCATTGTCTCTACACACTTCTTTGAGTCTTTATATCTCCTCCTGCTGCATTTTAAAGCATTTTCATAGTAAGTAGTTTGGCCTAATAAAACATTTTTATAGCAAAAAAAAAAAATGTGTTTTTTGAGATAGGTGTTTAGTGCTAAAAACTTTACTGTTTTTTTTTTTTTGAGATAGGTCTCATTTTTTTGAGATAGGTGTTTAGTGCTAAAAACTTTACTCTTAGCACTGCTTTTGCTGTATCCCAGAGATTTTGGTATGTGTGTCTCTGTTTTCATTTATTTCAAAGAATTTTTTGATTTCTGCCTTAATTTCATTGTTTGCCCAAATGTAATTTAGGAGCAAGTTGTTTAATGACACATGGTAATTGTGTGGTTTTTACAGATCTTCTTGGTATTGATTTCTATTTTTATTCCACTGTGGTCTGACAGTGTGGTTGGTATGATTTTAATTTTTGTGAACTTATCAAGACTTGCTTTATGACAGAGCGTGTGGTCGATCTTGGCACACGTTCTGTGTGCAAATGAAAAGAATGTATATTCTGTGGTTATTGAATGGCGTATTCTGTAGATATCTATTAGGTCCAATTTGCAAAGTGTTGAGTTTAAGTTCAGATTTTTTGTTGTTGTTGTTAGTTTTCTGCCTTGGTGATTTGTCCAATGCTGTTGGTCTGGTGTTGATGTTACCTATTATTATTGTGTGGCTATCCAAGTCTGTTCATAGGTCTAGAAGTACTTGTTTTATTAATCTGCATCATCTAATGTTGGGTGCCTATGTATTTAGGATAGTTAAGTATTCTTGTTGAATTGGACACTTTCTTTAATGCCCTTCTTTGTCACTTTTTACTCTCGGTTTAAAATGTTTTATCTGACATAAGAATAGCTACTTTTTCTCCCCTTTCTATTTGCATGATAGATCCTTCTCTAACCCTTTACTTTGAGCCTATGAGTATTGTAACATGTGAGATGGGTCTCTTGAAAACAGCAGAGGGAGGGGTCTTGATTCATCCAGGCTTTCCAGTTTGTACTTTCTAAGTGGGGCATTTAGACTGTTTACATTCATGGTTAATATTAATATGTGAGGTTTTGATTCCATCATGAAATTGTTAGCTTGTTGCTTTGTTGTTTCTATTGTGAGGTTGCACTTACAGAGTCTATGGGCTATGCACTGAAGTATGTTCTGAGGTTGGAGCTATTTATTTTTAGTTTCCATGTTTAGTACTCCCTTAAGGACCTCTTGTAAGGCTGGTGTAGTGGTAACAAATTCCCTTAGTTTTTCCTTGTCTAGAAAATATTTTATTTCTCATTTGCTTAAGTGGCTTAGTTTCATGAGATATAAAATTCTTGGTTGGAATTTCTTTTCTTTCTTTTTCTTTTTATTTTGAGACGGAGTCTTACTTTGTCACCAGGCTGGAGTGCAGTGGCACAATCTTGGCTCACTACAACCTCCGCCTCCAGGTTTCAAACAGTTCTCCTACTTCAGCCTCCTGAGTAGCTGGGACTACAGGCACATGCTACTATACTCGACTAATTTTTATATTTTTGGTAGAGACAAGGTTTCATCACGTTGGCCAGGCTGGTCTCAACTCCTCACCTCCAGTGATTCCCCCACCTCTGCCTCCCAAAGTTCTGGGATTACAGGCAAAAACCACCATGCCTGGCTGGAATATCTTTTCTTTAAGAATCCTGAAAATAGGCCCTCAATCTCTTTTGGCTTGTAAGCTTTCTGCTGAGAAGTTTTTTATTAGCCTGAAGGGGTTCCCTTTGTACCTGATCTGATCTTTTTTTTTCTAGCTGCTTGTAAGATTTTTTTCTTTAGTATGACTTTGGACAATCTGATAAATGTACACCTTGGTGATGTTCTTTTTATAAAGTATCTTATGGGTATTCTCTGGATTGTTCATATCTGAATGTCTACCTCTATAGCAAGATTAAGGAAATTTTTTTGAATTATTCCCCCAAATGTGTTTTCCAGAATACTTTTCTACATTTCTCTTAGGAATGCCAATAATTTGTAGATTTGGTCACTTTACATAATTCCATACTTCTTGAAGACTTTGTTCATTTTTTAAAGTTCTTTTTAATTTATAGTTGTATGACTGGGTTAGTTAAAAAGACCAGTCTTCAAGCTCTGAAATTCTTTCTTTTGCTTGGTCTAGTCTATCAATAAAACTATCAATTGTATTTTGAAATTCCTTAAGTGAGTTTTTCAGCTCCAGAGCTCTGATTGATTTCCTTTGAAACTCTTTGTTTCATCGTTTCCTGTATTGCTTTAAAAGTTTCTTTGTGTTATTTTCAACCTTGTCTTCAATCTCACTGAGCTTTCTTACAGTCAATGCTTTGGGTTATTTATATGTCATTTCTGAGTTTCCATTTTGTTCAGGGACCATTAATGGAGAGCTAGTGTGATTCTTTGGTGTTGTCACTACATTAAGATTTTTAATGGTGCCAGAATTCTTGTGCTGATTCTTTCCCATCTGCATATGCTGGCACTTCAAAATTTGTGATTATTTTGGTGCAGGTAGATTTTTTTCTTTCACTATGATATTTTTTGTTCTTTCCTTTTTCCTTTCTCCTTCCTCCCTAAAGGGTGTGGCTGTAGAGAATGCAGGGTAGGGTCTTTTGACTTTGCTTGTAGCCTTATGTGCTTCTTTTGGCAGCTTTTATACTGGGCTGTGCAGTTCGACCTACAAGCCAGTATTTGGTGCTTATACGTAAGAGCTGGCTGTAGCCAATGCAACGAGGTGTACACCTGGTCCTTGTTTACTGGGAGAAGCTCTCTGTTATCTCAGACAATGAGCTGGTTTGTGGAATGTCTAAGCTTCTTGCTCGGCCCTGGGTGTGTGGGGGCCACAGTACTTTCTTGAGATGGAATTTATTCTGGTGAAGAGGCTGTGAGCATTGTTGAAATACCAGCAAAGGATTTAGATATTTCAAAAACATAGTTCATAATGTCGCAGCAGGGTTTGAGAGGATTGGCTTCAATTTTGAAAGAAGTCCTATTGTGGGTAAAATGCTCTCAAACATCATTACTAGTAACCAAGAAATCTTTCATGAAAGGCAGTGTCAATTCATACAGCAAACTTCATTGTTGCCTTTTTAAAATTTAAATAATTTAATTTAGCAATGAATGATTCATGTATCAAGCAGCCTCTAGAGCTAGAGTAGGCTCTGAGACTCCCCATTGTTGTCTTTTTATTTTTTATTTTTTGAGACGGAGTTTCACTCTCATCACACAGGCTGGAGTGCAATGGTGTGATCTCAGCTCACAGCAACATCCACCTCCTGGGTTCAAGTGATTCTCCTGCCTCAGCCTTCTGAGTAGCTGAGATTGCAGGCACATGCCATCACGCCCAGCTAATTTTTGTAGTTCTAGTAGAGATGGGGTTTCACCATGTTGGCCAGACTGATCTCCAACTCCTTACCTCAGGTGATCCACCCACCTCAGCTTCCCAAAGTGCTGGGATTACAGGCCTGAGACACTATGCTGAGCCCCCATTATTGTATTATTTTAAGAAATTGGCACAGCCACCCCAACCTTCAGCAACCACCACTTCAATCAGTCAGCAGTCATCAACATCTAGGAAAGACCCTCCACGGGGGTCACGAGCAAGATGATTATGACTTGCTAAGGTTCAGATGATTGTTAGCAATTTTTAGTAATAAAGTATTTTAAAATTAAGGAATATGCATTGTTTTTCTAGACATAATACTGTTGTTTACTTAATAGACTACAGAATAGTATAACAGTAACTTATATGCACTGAGAAAACATTTGTGTGACTGACTTTATTGTATTATTTGCTTTATTATGGTAGTCTGGAAACAAACTGGCATATATCTCCAAGATATGCCTATATATTTTCCTTTATCTTTTTTTTTTTATCCAGAGGATTTTTATGTATATAAAAAGATTCATTCATTCAGCACATTTACTGTTTTCTGCAGATCATGACTCTGGGCATATCAAACACTAAAACATGTCTACTTTATGTTGCATGGACATGTTTTAA
Source organism: Sapajus apella (assembly GCF_009761245.1). Classification (NCBI taxonomy): domain Eukaryota; kingdom Metazoa; phylum Chordata; class Mammalia; order Primates; family Cebidae; genus Sapajus; species Sapajus apella. The sequence goes on along the minus strand of NW_022438189.1, from coordinate 1,841 downwards.
GTAATTATATTTCTGTTGACCTCACTTTTGCAGTCCAGATCTAAATTTCTAACCCAGTTACATAGCTGTTCATGTGCAACATGGGAATCTCCAATGTGATGAGATACTTACACTTCCTTACCTGTGTCTTCCTGTTGGCTACCTAAGTTCCAGCTCCGGAAGAATCACATTTATAAATCATCTTGTGACACATCATTTACAAATCTTTCTCATTATCTTATATAGATGGCGAAAACTACTCATTTCATAATAATTTTGAATGCACAGAACCATTAATCTTAGAAGAGAGAAGGCACCCTATAATAGTTAAATTCTTTTTTTTTTGAGGCCAGTTTTATTGTTAGACTTTTGAAAACCTTATCCTCAAATCTGTGGTTGTTCTTATGCAATGTAGTAGAGATGCAGTAGCATATCTGACCTAAATATGTAGCCAATTGTGTACACTCTATGGAAAGACAGTAAACTGATTAGGTCTTGTTCTCATAGTAGTATCCAGTTAATTTTTCCAGAATAAGAATGATACATGTGACATTTTAAATATCATCTTACATATGCTTCCTCAGCGTGCAATTGTTTTAATTATTATAGCGTTTTCTTATCAGTCTAAAGTCATTTAAATAATTATTTATATGTGAAATTAGATGAAACCTGAAGAGATATTATAAAGAACAATCAATAAACCACAAGGAATCATATAAGACAAGATAAATCTTATTTATTTAAAAGGAAGGAAGGAATATTTAAAAGGTTGTGTCTGTTGAGGGTGGTGTATATGTAAATATGCACATAGGTGTGGGGTGAAATTTTTTTTCTTAGAACAGGTTTTATATTACATTATAAATGGAACTTAGTCTTTTCAAAAAATCAATCCAAGAAGAGAATGGTGTCATAGAAGTCTTTAGATTGCCTGGAAAATAAAGTGTTAATTGAGACAATTTGCACAAATGCCAACACTGTTGGGGAAGGATTGAGACTAAGTCTTGGTATACTTGGTTTAACATACAAGTTGAACAAATGCCACCAATTTCGCTTATTCTGAGTGTAATTTTCTTAGCCATAAAACAGGTCTTCAGTCAAACATGATTTTAGCAATTTGTTCAATTTTAGACTCTATGAAATCAGTTGGTAAGCAGGACATCATTTAAATATTTTAAACATTATAGAGAAGGTTATAACAAAAAAACAACAGTAATACTATTGTGGCCTTTTTCTTTTTAATTGTAATTTAGGCTCTGGGGTACATGTGCAGACCATGCAGGATTGTTGCATAGATACATACATGGCAAGGTGGTCTGCTGCCTTCATCCCCCCATCAACTATATCTGGTATTTCTCCCCTCATTATCCCTCTTCACCCTCCCCACTCCCACTGTCCCTCCCCTAGCACCCCCGACTACTGATCGCAGTGTGTGATGCTCCCCTCCCTGTGTCCACATGTTCTAATTGTTCAACACCTGCCTATGAGTGATAACATACGGTGTTTGGTTATCTGTTCTTGTGTCAGTTTGCTGAGAATGATGGTTTCCAGATTCATCCATGTCCCTATGAAGGACACAAACTCATTGTTTTTTATGGCTGCATGGCATTCCATGGTGTATATGTGCCACATTTTCTTTATCCAGTCTATCGATGATGGACATTTGGGTTGGTTCCAGGTCTTTGCTATTGTAAACAGTGCTGCAATGAACATACGTGTGCATGTGTCTTTATAACAGAACAATTTATAAATCTTTGGGTATATACACAATAATACCCAAAGAATTGCTGGGTCAAATGGTATTTCTATTTCTAGGTCCTTGAGGAATCACCACACTGTCTTCCACAATGGTTGACTAATTTACA
>NW_022438188.1:13662-17676 GCF_009761245.1 Sapajus apella | reverse complement strand
AAAATCGTGTTTCTAACTCGCTGAATCTAAACATAGATGCAACTTCCGAAGGTAAACGAACACATAAGAGAGCAGCTTGAAAGAGACGATTCTCCTGTGGTTTAGAGGCGATCTTACCGCTAATTCTTAGGAGCCTGTATATGGCTGGAAATATCTCTTTAGAGATTCTCCAAAGAAAGGTTTTCTGAAATGCTACATTCACATATCTGTTTATCTCTCTAAGTTGAATATAAACCTTAACAATCATTCCACTATGTAGCTCCGTTTTAGTTTTAGAGCCCGATATTTCTCATTATACCCGATATTCCAATTCACTCAGGAATATATAAACGCCGCTTTTTGGAGAAACGTGTTTCTAACTCGCTGAATCTAAACATAGGTGCAACTTCTGAAGCTGAAAGGACACACAGTGGAGCAGTTTGAAAGAGACGTTTCTCCTGTGATTTAGATGCGATCTTAAAGCTAATTCTTAAGAGTCTGTCTATGGCTGGAAATATCTCTTTCCAGATTCTCCAAAGAAAGGGTTGGTGAACTGCTACATTAACACAGTTGTTTAACTCTGTAAGTTTAATATACACCTTGGCAATGATTCTGCTACGTAGCTCCGCTTTTGTTTTAGAGCCAGATATTTCTCATTACACCCATTATTCCCATTCAGTCAGGAATATACAAACGCAGCTTTTAGAAGAAACGTGTTTCTAACTCGCTGAATTTAAACATAGATGCAACTTCTGAAGGTGAACGAACACAAAAGAGAGCAGTTTAAAAGAGACGATTCTCCTGTGGTTTAGACGCGATCATACCGCTAATTCTTACGAGCCTGTACATGGCAGTAAATATCTCTTTCCAGATTATCCAAAGAAAGGTTTTCTGAACTGTTACATTCACATATCTGTTTCACTCTCTAAGCTGAATATACACCTTGACAATCATTCTGCTACATAGCTCCGTTTTTGTTTTAGAGCCCAATATTTCTCATTACACCATATACTCCCATTCACTCAGGAATATCCAAACGCCGCTATTTGGGGAAAAGTGTTTCTAACTCGCTGAATCTAAACATAGATGCAACTTCCGAAGGTGAACGAACAAACAGCGGACCAATTTGCATCAGACGTTTCTCCTGTGATTTAGATGTGATCTTAAATTTAATTCTTAGGAGCCTGTATATGGCTGGAAATATCTCTTTCCAGATTCTCCAAAGAAAGGGTTAGTGAACTGCTACATTCACACAATTGTTTATCTCTGTAAGTTTAATATACACCTTGACAATCATTCTGCTACACAGCTCCGTTGTTGTTTTAGGGCCCGATATTTCTCATTACACCCTATAACCCAATTTACTCAGGAATATCCAAACACCGCTTTTTGGAGAAACGTGTTTCTAACACGCTCAATCTAAACATAGGTTCAACTTCCGAAGGTGAACAAACACACAGCAGAGCAGTTTGAAATATACGTTTCTAATGTGATTTAGACGCGATCTTATAGCTAATTCTTAAGAGTCTGTATATTGCTGGAAATATCTTTCCAGATTCTCCAAAGAAAGTGTTATTCAACTGCTACCTTCACACAATAGTTTACCTCTGTTAGTTTAATATACACCTTCACAATCATTCTGCTACATAGCTCCGCTTTTCTTTTAGAGCCAGATATTTCTCATTACACTGCATACTCCCATGCACTCAAGAATATGGACACGCAGCTTTTAGAGGAAAAGTGTTTCTAACTCGCTGAATCTAAACATAGATGCAACTTCCGAAGATGAACGAACACAGAGCAGAGCAGTTTGAAGGAGACGTTTCTCCTGTGGTTTAGACGCGATGTTACCGCTAATTCTTATGAGCCTGTATATGGCTGGAAATATCTCTTTCCAGGTTCTCCAAGGAAGGGGTTTCTGAACTGCTCCATTCACACATCTGTCTAACTCTGTAAGCAGAATTCACAACTTGACAATCATTCTACATAGCTCCGTTTTTGTTTTTGAGCCAGATATTTCTCATTACACCCTATACTCCCAATAACCCAGGAATATTCAAACGCAGCTTTTAGAAGAAAGCTGTTTCTAACTCACTGAATCTAAAAATAAATGCAACTTCCTAAGTTCAACGAACACACAGTGGAGCAGTTTGAAAGAGACGTTTCTCGTATGATTTAGATGCGATCTTAAAGCTAATTCTTAAGAGTCTGTATATGGCTGGAAATATCTCTTTCCAGATTCTCCAAAGAAAGGGTTATTCAACTGCTACATTCACACAATTGTTTAACTCTGTAAGTTTAATATACAACTTGACAATAATTCTGCTACATAGCTCCGTTTTTGTTTTAGAACGAGATATTTCTCGTTACACTGTATACTCCCATTCACTCAAGAATATCGACACAAAGCTTGTAGAAGAAACGTGTTTCTAACTCGCTGAATCTAAACATAGATGCAACTTCCGAAGGTGAACGAACACTTAAGAGAGCAGTTTGAAACAGACGATTCTCCTGTGGATTAGACGTGATCTTACCGCTAATTCTTAAGAGCGTCTATATGGCTGGGAATAACTCTTTCCAGATTCTAGAAAGAAAGGGTTTCTGAACTGCTACATACACACATCTGTTTAACTATGTAAGTTGAATACAAACCTTGACATTGATTCTGCTTTGTAGCTCCGTTTTTGTTTTAGGGCCAGATATTTCTCATTACACCCTATACTCTCTTTCACTCAGGAGTATACAAACGCAGCTTTTACAAGAAACGTGTCTCTAACTCGCTGAATCTAAACATAGATGCAACTTCCTTAGGTGAACGAACACACAGCAGAGCAGTTTGAAAGAGACGTTTCTCCTGTTGTTTAGACGTGATCTTACCGCTAATTCTTATGAGCCTGTATATGGCTGGAAATATCTCTTTCGAGATTCTCGAAAGAAAGGGTTTCTGAAATGCTACATTCACGCATCTGTTTAACTCTGTAAGTTGAATACACAGACAATCATTCTGCTACATAGCTCCGTTTTTGTTTTAGAGCCAGATATTTCTCTTTACACCCTACACTCCAATTCGCTCAGGATTATCCAAATGCAGCTTTTGCAAGAAACGTGTTTCTAACTCGCTGAAACTAAATAAAGATGCAACTTCTTAAGGTGAATGAACACAGAGCTGAGCAGTTTGAAGAGGCGTTTCTCCTGTGGTTTAGACGAGATCTTACCGCTAATTCTTATGAGCCTCTATATGGCTGGAAATATCTCTTTCCAGATTCTCGAAAGAAAGGGTTTCTGAACTGCTACATTCACACATCTGTTTAACTATGTAAGTTTAATACACACCTTGACATTGATTCTACTATGTAGCTCCGTTTTTTTTTTTAGGGCCAGATATTTCTGATTACACCCTATACTCAAATTCACTCAGGAGTATCCAAACGCAGCTTTTACTAGAAACGTGTCTCTAACTCGCTGAATCTAAACATAGATGCAACTTCCTAAGGTGAACGAACACACAGCAGAGCAGTTTGAAAGAGATGTTTCTCCTGTGGTTTAGACGCAATCATACTGCTCATTCTTATGAGCCTGTATATGGCTGGAAATATTTCTTTCCACATTCTCGTAAGAAAGGGTTTCTCACCTGCTACATTCAAACATCTCTTTATCTCTGTAAGTTGTATACACACCTTGACAATCATACTGCTACATAGCTTCGTTTTTGTTTTAGAGCCAGATATTTCTCATTTCACCCTACACTCCCATTCACTCAAGAGTATCCAAACGAAGCTTTTGCAAGAAACGTGTTTCTATCTCGCTCAATCTAAACATAGATGCAACTTCCTACGGTGAACGAACACAGAGCAGAGCAGTTTGAAAGAGACGTTTCTCCTGTGGTTTAGACGCGATCTCACCAATTATTCTTATGAGCCTGCATATGGCTTGAAATATCTCTATCCGGACTCTCGAAAGGGATTCCTAACTGCTACTTTCACACATCTGTTTAACTCTGTAAGTTTAATACACAGCTTGACAATCATTCTGCTA
>NW_022438188.1:0-13652 GCF_009761245.1 Sapajus apella | reverse complement strand
AGTGAACTGCTACATTCACATAATTGTTTAACTCTGTAAGTTTAATATACACCTTGACAATCATTCTGCTACATAGTTCTGTTGTTGTTTTAGAGCCCGATATTTCTCATTACACCCTATACTCCAATTCACTCAGGAATATCTAAACGCCACTTTTTGGAGAAACGTGTTTCTAACTCGCTGAATCCAAACATAGATGCAACTTCCGAAGGTGAACGAACACACAGAAAAGCAGTTTGAAAGAGACGATTCTAATGTTATTTAGACGCGATCTTATAGCTAATTCCTAAGAGTCTGTATATTGCTGGAAATATCTCTTTCCAGATTCTCAAAAGAAAGGGTTATTCAACTGCTACATTCTCACAATTGTATAACGTTGTAAGTTTAATATACACTTTGACAATCATTCTGCTACATAGCTCCGTTGTTGTTTTAGAGCCAGATATTTCTCATTAAACTGTATACTCCCAGTCACTCAAGAATATCGACACGCAGCTTTTAGAAGAAACGAGTTTCTAACTCGCTGAATCGAAACATAGATGCAACTTCCTAAGGTCAACGAACACACAGCAGAGCAGTTTGAAAGAGACGTTTCTCCTGTTGTTTAGACGCGATCTTACCACTAAATCTTATGAGCCTGATCGTGGCTGTAAATATCTCTTTCCACATTGTACAAAGAAAGGGTTTCTGAACTGCTACATTCACACATCTGTTTAGCTCGATATTTTGAATATACACCTTGATAATCCTTCAACTACATAGCTCCGTTTTTGTTTTAGAGCCAGATATTTCTCATTACACCCTATACTCCCATTCACTCAGGAATATCCAAACGCAGATTGTAGAAGAATCGTGCTTCTAACTCGCTGAATCTAAACATAGATGCAACTTCCTAAGATGAACGAACACAGAGCAGAGCAGTTTGAAACATACGTTTCTCCTGTGGTTTAGACGCGATCTTAAAGCTAATTCTTAGGAGCCTGTATATGACAGGAAATATCTCTTTCCAGAATCTCCAAGGACAGGTTTTCTGAACTGCTACATTCACACATCTGTCTGACTCTGTAAGTTGAATACACACCTTGACAATCATTCTTCTACATAGCTCCGTTTTTGTTTTAGATCCAGATATTTCTCATTACACCCTATACACCCAATTAGCCAGGATTATCCAAACGCAGCTTTTAGAAGAAACCTGTTTCTAACTCGCTGAATATAAACATAGATGCAACTTCCTATTGTCAACGAAACACAGCAGAGCATTTTGAAAGAGACGTTTCTCCTGTGGTTTTGATGAGATCTTACCGCTAATCTTATGAGCCTGTATATGGCTGGAATTATCTCTTTCAAGATTCTCCAAAGAAAGTGTTTCTGAACTGCTACATTCACACATTTGTTTAACTCTGTAAGTTGAACATACACCTTGACAATAATTCTGCTGCATTGCTCCGTTTTTGTTTTAGAGCCAGATATTTCTCATTACACCCTAAACACCCATTCACTCAGGAATATCCAAACGCAGATTTTTGGAGAATCGTGTTTCTAACTCGCAGAATCTATCACAGATGCAACTTCCTAATGTCAACGAACACACAGTGGAGCAGTTTGAAAGAGACGTTTCTCGTATAATTTAGATGCGATCTTAAAGCTAATTCTTAAGAGTCTGTATAAGGCTGGAAATATCTATTTCCAGATTCTCCAAAGAAAGGGTAAGTAAACTGCTACAATCACACAATTGTTTAACTCTGTAAGTTTAATATACACCTTGACAATCATTTTGCTACATAGCTCTGCTTTTGTTTTAGAGGCAGATATTTCTCATTACACACATTATTCCCATTCACTCAGGAATATAAAAACGCAGGTTTTAGAAGAAACGTGTTTCTAATTCGCTGAATCGAAACATAGATGCAACTTCGGAAGGTGAACGAACACATAAGAGAGCAGTTTGAAAGAGACGATTCTCCTGTGGTTTAGACGAGATCTTACCGCTAATTCTTAGGATCCTATATATAGCTGGAAATATCTCTTTCCAGATTCTTCAAAGAAAGGGTTATTCAACTGTTACAATCACACAATTGTTTAACTCTGTAAGTTTAATATACAGCTTGACAATCATTCTGCTACATAGATCCGTTGTTGTTTTAGAGCCAGATATTTCTCATTAAACTGTATACTCCCATTCACTCAAGAATATCGACACGCATCTTTTAGAAGAAACGAGTTTCTAAATCACTGAATCGAAACATAGATGCAACTTCCTAAGGTCAACGAACACACAGCAGAGCAGTTTGAAAGAGACGTTTCTCCTGTGGTTTAGACGCGATCTTACCGCTAATTCTTATGAGCCTGATCATGGCTGTAAATATCTCTTTCCAGATTCTCCAAAAGAAAGGGTTTCTGAACTGATACATTCACACATCTGTTTACCTCTATATGTTGAATATACACCCTGACAATCATTCTCCTAAAAAGCTCCGTTTTTGTTTTAGAGCCCGATATTTCTCATTACACCCTATACTCCCATTTACTCAGGAATATCCAAACGCCGCTATTTGGATAAACGTGTTTCTAACTCGCTGAATCTTAAGATAGATGCAACTTCCGAAGGTGAACTAACACACAGCGGAGCAGTTTGAAAGAGACGTTTCTCCTGTGATTTACATGCGATCTTAAAGCTAAGTCTTAGGAGCCTGTATATGGCTGGTTATATCTCTTTCCAGATTCTCCAAAGAAAAGGTTAGGGAACTGCTACATTCACACAATTGTTTAACTCTGTAAGCTTAATATACACTTGACTATCATTCTGCTACATAGCTCCGTTGCTGTTTTAGAGCCCGATATTTCTAATTACACCCTATGCTCATATTCACTCAGGAATATCCAAAAGCGGATTTTTGGAGAAACGTGTTTCTAACTCGCTGAATCTAAACATAGATGCAACTTCCTAAGCTGAACGAACACACAGCAGAGCAGTTTGAAAGAGACGTTTCTAATGTGATTTAGACGCGATCTTATAGCTAATTCTAAAGAGTCTGTATATTGCTGGAAATATCTCTTTCCAGATTCTCCAAAGAAATGGTTATTCAAGTGCTACATTCACACAATTGTTTTACTCTGTAAGTTTAATATACACCTTGACAATCATTCTGCTACGTAGTTCCACTTTTGTTTTAGAGCCAGATATGTCTCTTTACACCCTATATTCCCTTTCACTCAGGAATAGCCAAACGCAGATTTTAGAAGAATCGTGTCTCTAACTCGCTGAATCTAAACACAGATGCAACTTCCTAAGGTGAAAGAACAAAGAGCAGAGCAATTTTGAAGAGACGTTTCTCATGTGGTTTAGAGGCGATCTTAAAGCTAATTCTTAGGAGCCTGTATATGGCTGGAAATATCTCTTTCCAGATTCTACAAGGAAAGGGTTTCTGAACAGCTACATTCACACATCTGTCTAACTCCGTACGTTGAATACACACCTTGACAATCATTCTTCTTCCTACCTCCGTTTTTGTTTTAGAGCCAGATATTTCTAATTACACCCTATACTCCCAATAACCCAGGAATATCTAAACGCAGCTTTTAGAAGAAACCTGTTTCTAACTCGCTGAATCTAAACATAGATGCAACTTCCTAATGTGAACCAAACACAGCAGAGCAGTTTGAAAGAGACGTTTCCCCTGTGGTTTACACCCGTTGTAACCACTAAATCTTATGAGCCTGTATATGGCTGGAATTATCTATTTCCAGATTCTCCAAAGAAAGTGTTTCTGAACGGCTACATTCACACATCTGTTTAACTCTATAAGTTGAACATACACCTTGACAATCATTCTGCTACATAGATCCGTTTTTGTTTTAGAGCCAGATATGTCTCATTACACCCTATATTCCCTTTCACTCAGGAATATCCAAACGCAGATTTTGGAAGAAACGTGTTTCTAACTCGCTGACTCTAAACATAGATGCAACTTGCTAAGCTGAACGAACACAGAGCAGAGCAGTTTGAAAGAGACGTTTCTCCTGTGTTTTAGACACGATCTTACCACTACCTCTTATGAGCCTGTTTATGGCTGGAAATATCTCTTTCCATATACTCCAAAGAAAGGGTTTCTGAACTGCTACATTCACACATCTGTTTAACTCTATATGTTGAATATACACCTTGACAATCATTCAGCTACATAGCTCGGTTATTGTTTTAGAGCCAGATATTTCTCATTACACCCTATACTCCCATTCACTCAGGAATATCCAAACTCAGATTTTAGAAGAAACGTGTGTCTAACTCGCTGAATCTAAGCATAGATACAACTTCCTAAGGTGAACGAACACAGAGCAGAGCAGTTTGAAAGAGACGTTTCTCCTGTGGTTTAGACGCGATCTTAAAGCCAATTCTTATGAGCCTGTATACGGCTGGAAATATCTCTTTCCAGATTCTCCAAGGAAAGGGTTTCTGAACTGCTACATTCACACATCTGTCTAACTCTGTAAGTTGAATACACACCTTGACAATCATTCTTCTACATATCTCCCTTTTTGTTTTAGAGCCAGATATTTCTCATTACACCCTATACTCCCAATAACCCAGGAATATACAAACGCAACTTTTAGAAGAAACCTGTTTCTAACTCTCTGAATCTAAACACAGATGCAATTTCCGAAGGTGAACGAACACATAAGAGAGCAGTTTGAGAGACGATTCTCCTGTGGCTTAGACGCGATCTTACCGCTAATTTTTAGGAGCCTGTATATGGCTGTAAATATCTCTTTCCAGATTCTCCAAAGAAAGGCTTTCTGAACTGCTACATTCACATATCTGTTTACATCTCTATGTTGAATATAAATCTTGAAAATCATTCTGCTTCATAGCTCCGTTTTTGTTTTAGAGCCCGATATTTCTCATTACACCCTATACTCCCATTCATTCAGGAATATCCAAATGCTGCTATTTGGAGGAACGTGTTTCTAACTCGCTGAATCTAAACATAGATGCAACTTCCGAAGGTGAACGAACACACAGCAGAGCAGTGTGAAAGAGGCGATTCTAATATGATTTACACGCTATCTTATACCTAATTATTAAGAGTCTGTATATTGCTGGAAATATCACTTTTCACATTCTCCAAAGAATGGGTTATTCAACTGCGACATTCACACAATTGTTTAACTGAGTATGTTTAATATACACCTTGACAATCGTTCTGCTACATAGCTCCGTTTTTTTCTTAGAGCCAGATATTTATCATTACACTGTATACTCCTATTCACTCTATAATATCGACACGCAGCTTTTAGAAGAAATGTGTTTCTAACTCTCTGAATCTAAACATAGATGCACCTTCCGAAGGTGAACGAACACATAAGAGAGCATTTTGAAAGACACGTTTCTAATGTGATTTAGACGTGATCTTATAGCTAATTCTTAAGCGTCTTTATATTGCTGGAAATATATCTTTCCAGATTCACCAAAGAAAGGGTTATTCACTGCTACGTTCACACAATTGTTTAACTCTGTAAATTTAATATACACCTTGACAATCATTCTGCTACATAGCTCCGTTTTTGTTTTAGAGCCAGATATTTCTCAGTACACCCTTACTCCCAATAACCCAGGAATATCCAAACGCAGCTTTTAGAAGAAACCTGTTTCTAACACGCTGAACCTAAACATAGATGCAACTTCCGAAGGTCAACGAACACACAGCAGAGCAGTTTGAAAGAGACGTTTCTCCTGTGGTTTAGACGCGATCTTACCGCTAATTCTTATGAACCTGTTTATGGCTGGAAATATCTCTTTCCAGATTCTCCAAAGAAAGGTTTTCTGAACTGCTCCATTCACATACCTGTTTATCTCTCTAAGATCAATATACACCTTGACAATCATTCTGCTACATAGCTCCGTTTTTGTTTTAGAGCCAGACATTTCTCATTACACCCTATACTCCCATTCACTCAGGAATATCCAAACGCCGCTATTTGGAGAAACGTGTTTCTAACGCGCTGAATCTAAAAATAGATGCAACTTCCAAAGGTGAACGAACACAGAGCAGAGCAGTTTGAAAGAGACGTTTCTCCTGTGGTTTAGACGCGATCTTAAATCTAATTCCTATGAGCCTGTATATGGCTGGAAATATATCTTTCCAGATTATCCAAGGAAAGGGTTTCTGAACTGCTACATTAACACATCTGTTTAACTCTGTAAGTTTAATATACACCTTGACAATCATTCTGCTACATAGCCCTGCTTTTGTTTTAGAGGCAGATATTTCTCATTACACCCATTATTCCCATTCACTCAGGAATATAAAAACGCAGCTTTTAGAAGAAACGTGTTTCTAACTCGCTGAATAGAAACATAGATGCAAATTCCGAAGTTGAACGAACACATAAGAGAGCAGTTTGAAAGAGACGATTCTCCTGTGGTTTAGAGGAGATCTTACCATTAATTCTTAGGATCCTGTATATAGCTGGAAATATCTCTTTCCAGATTCTCTAAAGAAAGGGTTAGTGAACTGCTACATTCACACAATTGTTTAACTCTGTAAGTTTAATATACACCTCGACAATCATTCTGCTACATAGTTCCGTTGTTGTTTTAGAGCCCGATATTTCTCATTACACCCTATACTCCAATTCACTCAGGAATATCCAAAGGCCACTTTTTGGAGAAACGTGTTTCTAACTCGCTGAATCCAAACATAGATGCAACTTCCGAAGGTGAACGAACACACAGAAGAGCAGTTTGAAAGAGACGTTTCTAATGTGATTTAGACGCGATCTCATAGCTAATTCTTAAGAGTCTGTATATTGCTGGAAATATCTCTTTCCAGATTCTCCAAAGAAAGGGTTATTCAACTGCTACAGTCACACAATTGTATAACGCTATAAGTTTAATATACACCTTGAGAATCATTCTGCTACATAGCTCCGTTGTTGTTTTAGAGCCAGATATTTCTCATTAAACTGTATACTCCCATTCACTCAAGAATATCGACACGCAGCTTTTAGAAGAAACGAGTTTCTAATTCACTGAATCGAAACATAGATGCAACTTCCTAAGGTCAATGATCACACAGCAGTGCAGTTTGAAAGAGACGTTTATCCTGTGGTTTAGATGCGATCTTACCGCTAATTCTTATGAGCCTGATCATAGCTGTAAATATCTCTTTCCAGATTCTCCAAAGAAAGGGTTTCTGAACTGCTACATTCACACATCTCTTTAGCTCGATATTTTGAATATACACATTGACAATCATTCAGCTACATAGCTCCGGTTTTGTTTTAGAGCCAGATATTTCTCATTACACCCTATACTCCCATTCACTAAGGAACATCCAAACGTCACTATTTTGAGAAAAGTGTTTCTAACTCGCTAAATCTTAACATAGATGCAACTTCCTAAGGCGTACGAACACACAGCGGAGCAGTGTGAAAGAGACGTTTCTACTGTGATTTAGATGCGACCTTAAAGCTAATTCTTAGGAGCCTGTATATGGCTGGAAATATCTCTTTCCAGATTCTCCAAGGAAAGGGTTTCGGAACTGCTACATTCACACATCTGTCTAACTCTGTAAGTTGAATACACACCATGACAATCATTCTTCTACATAGCTCCGTTTTTGTTTTAGAGCCAGATATTTCTCATTACACCCTATATTCCCAATAACCCAGGAATACCCAAACGCAGCTTTTAGAACAAACCAGTTTCTAACTCGCTGAATCTAAACATAGATGCAAGTTACTAATATGAACCAAACACAGCAGAGCAGTTTGAAAGTGACGTTTCTCCTGTGGGTTAGAAGCGACCTTACCACTAAATCTTATGAGCCTGTATATGGCTGGAATTATCTCTTTCCAGATTCTCCAAACAAAGTGTTTCTGAACTGCTACATTCACACATCTGTTTAACTCTGTAAGTTGAACATACACCTTGACAACCATTCTGCTACATAGTTCCGTTTTTGTTTTACGGCCAGATATTTCTCATTAAACCCTATACTCCCATTCACTCAGTAAGATCCAAACACAGCTTTTTGGTGAAACGTGTTTCTAACTCGCAGATTCTAAACATAGATGCAACTGCCTAAGGTCCACGAACACACAGCAGAGAAGTTTGAAAGAGATATTTCTCCTGTGGTTTAGATGCGATCTTACCGCTAATACTTATGAGCCTCTTTATGGCTGGAAATATCTCTTTACAGATTCTCCAAAGAAATGGTTTCGGAACTGGTACATTCACACATCTGTTTAACTCTTTATGTTGAAAATACACCTGGACTATCATTCAGATACATAGCTCCGTTTTTGTTTTAGAGCCAGATATTTCCCATTACACCCTATATTCCCATTCACTCAGGAATATCTAAACGAAGATTTTAGAAGAAACGTGCTTCTAACTCGCTGAATCTAAACATGGACGCGACTTCCTAATGTGAACGAACAGAGAGCAGAGCAGTTTGAAAGAGACGTTTCTCCTGTGGTTTAGACGCGATCTTAAAGCTAATTCTTAGGAGCCTGAATATGGCTGGAAATATCTCTTTCCAGATTCGCCAAGGAAAGGGATTCTGAACTGCTACATTCACACATTTGTCTAACTCTGTAAGTTGAATACAAACCTTGACAATCATTCTTCTACATAGCTCCCTTTTTGTTTTAGAGCCAGATATTTCTCATTACACCCTATAATCCCAATAACCCAGGAATATCCAAACGCAGCTTTTAGAAGAAACCTGTTTCTAACTCGCTGAATCTAAACATAGATGCAACTTCCTAATGTGAACCAAACACAGCAGAGCATTTTGAAAGAGACGTTTCTCCTGTTTTTTAGACACCATCCTACCGCTAAATCTTATGAGCCTGTATATGGCTGGAATTATCTCTTTCCAGATTCTCCAAAGAAAGTGTCTCTGAACTGCTACATTCACACATCTGTTTAACTCTGTAAGTTGAACACACATCTTGACATTCATTCTGCTACATAGCTCTGTTTTTGTTTTAGAGCCAAATATTTCTCATTAAACCCTGTAATCCCATTCACTCAGGAATATCCAAACGCAACTTTCTGGAGAAACGTGTTTCTAACTCGCAGAATCTAAACATAGATGCAACTTCGTAAGGTGAACGAACGCACAGTGGAGCAGTTGGAAAAAGACATTTCTCGTATGATTTAGATGCGATCTTAAAGCTAATTCGTAAGAGTCTGTATATGGCTGGAAATATCTCTTTCCAGATTCTCCAAAGAAAGGGTTAATGAACTGCTACATTCACACAATGGGTTAACTCTGTAAGTTTAATATACACCTTGACAATCCTTCTGCTACATAGCTCCATTGTTGTTTTAGAGCCCGATATTTCTCATTACACCGTATACTCCCATTCACTCAGGAGTATCCAAACGCAGATTTTAGAATAAACGTGTTTCTAACTCGCTGAATCTAAACATAAATGCAACTTCCTAATGTGAACGAACACAGAGCAGAGCAGTTTGAAAGAGACGTTTCTCCTGTGGTTTAGACGCGATCTTAAAGCTAATTCTTAGGAGCCTGTATATGGCTGGAATTATCTCTTTCCAGATTCTCCAAGGAAAGGGTTTCTGAACTGCTACATTCACACATCTGTCTAACTCTGTAAGTTGAATACGCACCCTGACAATCATTCTTCTACATAGCTCCGTTTTTGTTTTAGAGCCAGATATTTCTCATTACACCCTATAATCCCAATACCCAGGAATATCCAAACGCAGCTTTTAGAAGAAACCTGTTTCTAACTCGCTGAATATAAACATATATGCAACTTCCAAAGGTGAACGAACACATAAGAGAGCAGTTTGAAGGAGACGATTCTCCTGTAGTTTAGACGCGATCTTACCGCTAATTCTTAGGAGCCTGTATATTGTTGGAAATATCAATTTCCAGACTCTCCAAAGAAAGGGGAATTGAACTGCTACATTCACACAATTGTTTAACTCTGTACGTTTAATATACACCTTGACAATCATTCTGACACATAGCTCCGTTGTTGTTTTAGAGACAGGTATTTCTCATTACACTGTATACTCCCATTCACTCAAGAATATCGACACGCAACTTTTAGAAGAAACGTGTTTCTAACTCGCTGAATGGAAACATAGATGCAACTTCCTAAAGTCAACGAACACACAGCAGAGCAGTTTGAAAGAGGCGTTTTTCCTGTGGTTTAGACGCGATATTACTGCTAATTATTATTCGCCTGTTTATGGCTGGAAATATCTCTTTCTAGATTCTCCAAAGAAAGGGTTTCTGAGCTGCTACATTCACACATCTCTTTAACTCTATATGTTGAATATACACCTTTACAATCATTCAGGTACATAGCTCCTTTTTTGTTTTAGTGCAAGATATTTCTCATTACACCCTATACTCCCATTCACTCCGGAATATCCAAACGCCGCTTTTTGGGGAAACGTGTTTCTAACTCGCTGAATCTAAACATAGATGCGACTCCCGAAGGTGAACGAACACGCAGCAGAGCAGTTTGAAAGAGACGTTTCTAATGTGATTTAGACGCGATCTTAAAGCTAATTCTTAGGAGCCTGTATATGGCTGGAAATATCTCTTTCCAGATTCTCCAAGGAAAGGGTTTCTGAACTGCTACATTCACACATATGTCTAACTCTGTAAGTTGAATACACACGTTGACAGTCATTCTTCTACATAGTTCCGTTTTTGTTTTAGAGCCAGATATTTCTCATTACACCCTATATTTCCAATAACCCAGGAATATCCAAACGCAGCTTTTAGAAGAAACATGTTTCTAACTCGCTGAATCTAAACATAGATGCAACTTCCTAATGTGAACCAAACACAGCAGAGCAGTTTGAAAGGGACGATTCTCCTGCAGGTTAGACACGACCTTACCGCTAACTCTTATGAGCCTGTATATGGCTGGAATTATCTCTTTGCAGATTCTCCAAAGAAAATATTTCTGAACTGCTACATTCAAACATCTGTTTAACTCTGTAAGTTGAACATACACCTTGACAACCATTCTGCTACATAGCTCCGTTTTTGTTTTAGGGCCAGATATTTCTCATTAAACACTATACTCCCATTCACTCAGCAAGATCCAAACGCAGTTTTTTGGTGAAACATATTTCTAACTCACAGAATCTAAACATAGATGCAACTTCCTAAGGTGAACGAACACAGCAGAGAAGTTTGAAAGAGATGTTTCTCTTGTGGTTTAGACGCGAACTCACTGCTAATACTTATGAGCCTCTTTATGGCTGGAATTATCTCTTTCCAAATTCTCCAAAGAAAGTGTTTCTGAACTGCTACATTCACAAATCTGTTTAACTCTCCAAGTTCAACATACACCTTGACAATCATTCTGCTACATAGCTCCGTTTTTCTTTTAGAGCACGATATTTCTGATTACACCCTATACTCCCATTCACTCAGGAATATCCAAACACCGATATTTGGAGAAACGTGTTTCTAACTCGCTGAACCTAAACATAGATGCAACTGCCGAACGTGAAAGAACACACTGCGGAGCAGTTTGAAAGAGACGTTTCTCCTGTGATTTAGATGCGATCTTAAGTCTAATTATTAGGAGCCTATATATTGCTGGAAATAACTCTTTCCAGATTCTAAAAAGAAAGGGTTAGTGAACTGCTACATTCACACAATTGTTTAACTCTGTAAGTTTAATATACAGCTTAAATATCTTTCTGCTTCATAGCTCCGTTGCTGTTTTAGAGCCCGATATTTCTAATTACACCCTATACTCCCATACACTCAGGAATATCCAAAACCCGCTTTTTGGAGAAATGTCTTTCTAACTCGCTGAATCTAAGCATAGATGCAACTTTCGAAGGTGAACGAACACACAGCAGAGCAGTTTGAAACAGACGTTTCTAATGTGATTTAGACGCGATCATATAGCTAATTCTTAAGAGTCTGTATATTGCTGGAAATATCTCTTTCCAGATTCTCCAAAGAAAGGGTTATTCAACTCTTACATTCACACAATTGTATAACTCTGTAAGTTTAATATACACCTTGACAATCATTGTGCTACATAGCTCCGTTTTTGTTTTAGAGACAGATATTTCTCATTACACTGTATACTCCCATTCACTCATGAATATCCAAACGCAGGTTTTAGAAGAAACGTGTTTCTAACTCGCTGAATCTAAACATAGATGCAACTTCCTAAGGTGAAAGAACACACAGTGGAGCAGTTTGCAATAGACGATTCTCCTGCGGTTTAGACGCCATCATACCGATAATTTTTTAGAGGCTGTATATGGCTGGAAATATCTCTTTCCAGATTCGCCAAGGAAAGGGTTTCTGAATTGTGACATTCACACATCTGTCTATCTCTGTAAGTTGAATACACAGCTTGACAATCATTCTTCCACATAGCCTCGGTATTGTTTTAGAGCCAGATATTTCTCATTACACCCTATAATCCCAATAACCCAGGAATATCCAAACGCAGCTTTTAGAAGAAACCTGTTTCTAACTCGCTGAATATAAACTTAGATGCAACATCCTAATGTGAACCAAACACAGCAGAGCAGTTTGAAAGAGACGTTTCTCCTGTGGTTTAGGCGCGATCTTACCGCTAAATCGTATGAATCTGTATATGGCTGGAATTATCTCTTTCCAGATCCTCCAAAGAAAGTGTTTCTGAACTGCTGCATTCACACATCTGTTTACCTCTGTAAGTTGAACATACACCTTGACAATCATTCTGCTACATTGCTTCGTTGTTGTTTTAGAGCCCGATATTTCTCATTACACCCTATACTCCCATTCACTCAGGAATATCCAAACGCAGCTTTTTGGAGAAACGTGTTTCTAACTCGCTAAATCTAAACATAGATGCAACTTCCGAAGGTGAACGAACACACAGCGGAGCAGTTTGAAAGAGATATTTGTCGTATGATTTAGATGCGATCTTAAAGCTAATTCTTAAGAGTCTGTATATGGCTGGAAATATCTATTTCCAGATTGTCCAAAGAAAGGGTTAGTGAACTGCTACATTCACACAATTGTTTAACTTTGTAAGTTTTATATACACCTGGACAATCATTCTGCTACATAGCTCCGTTTTTGTTTTAGAGCCAGATATTTCTCATTACACCGTCTTCTCCAAATAACCCAGGAATATCCAAACGCAGCTTTTAGAGGAAACGTGTTTCTAACTCGCTGAATCTATACATAGATGCAACTTCCGAAGGTGAACGAACACATAAGAGAGCAGTTTGAAAGAGACGATTCGGTTGTGTTTTAGACGTGATCTCACCGCTAATTCTTAGGAGCTTCTATATGCTGGAAATATCACTTTCCAGATTCTCCAAGGAAAGTTTTTCTGAACTGCTACATTTACATATCTGTTTAACTCTCTAAGTTGAATATACACCTTGACAATCATTCTGCTACATAGCTCCGTTTTTGTTTTAGAGCCCGATATTTCTCATTACACCCTATACTCCCATTCACTCAGGAATATCCAAAGTCCGCTATTTGGAGAAACGTGTTTCTAACACGCTGAATCTAAACATAGATGCAACTTCTCGAAAGAAAGTGTTTCTGAGCTGCTAAATTCATGCACCTGTTTAACTCTGTAAGTTGAATATACACCTGGACAATCATTCTGCT